>NC_045436.1:141792202-141794936 GCF_002776525.5 Piliocolobus tephrosceles | reverse complement strand
CGCAATAGCAAAGACTTGGAATCAACCCAAATGTCCATCAGTGACAGACTGGATTAAGAAAATGTGGCACATATACACCATGGAATACTATGCAGCCATAAAAAAGGATGAGTTTGCGTCCTTTGTAGGGACATGGATGCAGCTGGAAACCATCATTCTTAGCAAACTATCACAAGAAGAGAAAACCAAACACCGCATGTTCTCACTCATAGGTGGGAACTGAACAATGAGTTCACTTGGACTTGGGAAGGGGAACATCACACACTGGGGCCTATCATGCGGAGGGGGGAGGGGGGAGGGATTGCACTGGGGAGTTATACCTGATATAAATGATGAATTGATGGGTGCTGACGAGTTGATGGGTGCAGCACACCAACATGGCACAGGTATACATATGTAACAAACCTGCACATTATGCACATGTACCCTAGAACTTAAAGTATAATAATAAAATAAAAATAAAAATAAATAAAATGAATTGAAGTAATTAGGTTTGATCTCTAACTCTCCAATCAATTAAACTTATCTATATTTTAACCCACATTTCTCTCTACCTTTGAGCATGAAGTATTTTTCAAGAAGAAAAAACAAGAAGTTTCCAGTTAGTCCTTCTATGTACGGTTTTTAACCCACTGTTTTCTTTCTCTTCAAGGAATGTGTTCCATTGGTCATATCTAGTTTCTCCTAAATTTTTACCTACAAATATCCTCTTTCAGGATAAAGGAAAAGAAGTAGGCTTCTTTCAGAGGAAGTAGGCTTAATTTTCTCCTATTCTGAAAATTAAAAACTTTTCTTTGGTTCGAATTCACTTTCTAGCTACTGTTTTTCTCTTTCTCAATTTTCCTTTATAAGCTTCCTTACAGAGTCATCAATCCTTGATGCCTTTAATTCCTCATGTCACACTCATTCTCAATCACATGTCTTATTTCATTCCTCCATTTCCACCTTCACGCCTTCCCTGAAAATACTCTTACTAAAATCAACTATGAAGACTGCTGCCAAATCCAGTAGTTACTCCTCATCGTTTTTTCTTTCCCTGTGACCTTTGAGATGTAGAGCACATATCTGGTCTTCCTGAAATCTTCCGTTCTATGTTCTTCTCTTCTTTGCTTCCATTCTGCCCACAACAAGATCTTCTTACTCTGCCTGCCCTTAAATAATGATGTTGCACAGAATTGTGTCACATTGTTTTGTTTTGTTTTAACTAAACAACTCCTATTATTTGTAGTATTATTTGTAGAGTGATCATTTCCAATTTATATCCATAGTCCAGACATTTTATAGGAATTCCAAAATAGGATATTACACCTGCTGGTCATTGTCACCACCTGAGCGGATCACACATTACTGAAATCAGGCAGTCCAAAATGTACCATGCTATGCCTCTTCCAATACTTCTGCCTCTCACCTCCCTAAATCTGCTTTTTTATTTCTGTATTCCTTATCTCTCTTTATGGTACCAATTGTTCCGAAAGGAAAAAAAAAAAATCATCTTAGAATCATTTTTGGTGATCCACATTTCCCCCATGCAATTAATCACTCCTAATAGTTCCAGCTTTGAATTATTTCCCAATTATTTTTCTTTTCCACTATCAACACTGTTTTTGTCACTGTTCATTCCCCCTCTAAAACCTCTTTACTGGGCTTTTACAGTTTGTGTGTGTGTGTGTGTGTGTAACACTTAACATGAGATCTACCCTGTTAACAATTGTTTAAGTGCACAATACAGTATTGCCACTATAGGCATGATGTCAATAAGCAGATCTCCAGAATTTATTTATCTTGTATAACTGAAACAGTGTACCCATTGAACAGCAACTTTTTACCTATCTTTCCAGGTCTTGGCAACCGCCATTCTACCTTCTGTTTCTGTGAATTTGTCTATTTTAGGTATCTCATATAGGTGGAATCATGTACTATCAGTTCTTCTATGATTTTACTTACTACACTTAGAATAAACTTGTCCTCCAAGTCCATTCATGTTGTCAAATGAGGTAGGATTCCCTTCATTTTTAAGGCTGAATAATATTCAATCATATATATATATATATATATATATAAAGGCATATATATCTCACATTTTCATCCATTCATTGATCAGTGAACATTTAGGTTGTTTCCTTGGCTTTGTGAATAATGTTGTAATGAATATGACAGTTCCTCAAAACATTAAAAAACAAAACTACTATATGATCCAGCAATTTCATTTCTGGCTATATATCCAAAAGAACTGAAATTAGAATCTTGCACAGATGCAATAGTTCTTCTACTGTTTGTTTTTTCCTGCCTCTGGTCTCACCCTGTTCTATGTTCCTTTGTGCTTTCATCATGACTTTTTTAACACTTATAAGACCATAACTTTCATAGGGTCTTTCAAAGGTTTTCATTAATATTTCCCACCTGAATGAGTGTAAGCTTTTTAGTATGCCATGAAACAATTTAATGATATCTAGCATTATTAGAGTTATTAAATAAAATTTTTGTTTAGGAAATACTCATACTAAAATTATAGTTATAATTTACCTGAAATTCAAACTTAATCAGAAATCCTGTATTTTTTTTTCTGGCAATCCCAACAACAGGAGACTTGCTTATTCTCTAGGTTTATCTCTTCCTGTGTTTCATCCATAATGCTACTCCTAACCTCCAAACATTATTATCTAACCTCCATCCTGCCCTGCCCAACCAAAGAAAGAAAGAAAGAAAGAAAGAAAGAAAGAAAGAAAGAAAGAAA
>NC_045436.1:141664302-141792192 GCF_002776525.5 Piliocolobus tephrosceles | reverse complement strand
AAAGAAAGAAAGAAAGAAAGAAAGAAAGAAAGAAAGAAAGAAAGAAAGAAAGAAAGAAAGAAAAAGAAAAACTTGCTAGCCTACTTTACTCTTCTTTCTAGTCTCTTAAAATATTAACCTTTCTGCCTGTAACATTTTCTCCCTGCCTGGGGTGTCTCGTCTCCATAATAACTGTGCCTTTGGTTGCACAAGCATGAATCAATATCTCATTTCTCAAATGGACTTGCAGTTAGGTATGGACATATGACCACAAATGGGAGCAAATGTTACCTGTGCCATAATCTAATCCTGTTTCAAAAAGCCTCCAAACAGTGCCCGTCAATGTTCTTTGGGATGGTGACACTGAGAGGGACCTCGAATGCACATATAAACGATGACCAAGTTGCCATCAGTCTGGGTTCTTGAAAAACCACCTGGAGCAGATTCCCTCCTCTCCTCTGGAGAACCTGCCTCAAACTGTTCAGTGAGAAAAAACAAAAATAAAAACTGTCTCGTGTTGGAGCCATTGCATTCAGGGTCTAATTAGCTTATCTTCCTAATTCACTGTCCTCTCTCATTTTCCGGTCTCAGCTAAATAAATATTACTTATTATGGAAATGTTAACTATGAAAATATCACCTATTATGCCTCCCAAATACTAGCCTACATACAGAAGGAGGTAAGAGTAAACGAAGAAGGTTGAATGATCCTGAGGATTATCAGCTGCAGTGAAAAAACTAGGACTTTCATTAAATTTTATTTGGAGCATGAATTATAAAGTAAGAAACCAAATCCTCATTATTTCTTATGAACAAAGAAATACAGGTTAACGAATTTTTTCTCATGACTAAATATATATTTTCCTGACTTTCACCTTTGAAAGAAATTGGAAGTTAACAAGTTATTATTAACAAGGCCTTTGAATAAAATCACTCAAAAAATCAATTTCCTTTACAAGTCATTACATTCTAATGCATATTTTTAAAATTATAAAATATTTTAGTTTTTTGGAAAAGTACATATTGTACTCTATACCAAGCATTGGCATTTTTTTCCTGTAAAGAGTGAGATAATAAATAATTTAGGATTTTCAAGCCATAAGGTCTCAGTCACAATTATTCAATTCTGCCATTAAAATGTAAAAGCAGCCATAGATGACAAAAAAGCATGGTTTTGTTTCAATAAAATTTTATTTACACAAACAGGTGACACGGAAGATTGGGTTCACAGGTTGTACTTTGTAAATCATATAATCTCTATCCAACTTCTTACAGTACCTGTATAAACACCTCAGAAATTATAAACATATTATTAATAATATTTTGTCATATCCTCTCCTTCCGTGTCTCCTCCTCCCTTCCTGTCTCTCTCTTTTCTTCCCTTCCTGCCCCCTTCCCCTCCTCCTTCCTTCCCTTCTTTTCTTCTCTACTAGGATACTACAAATACAGAAAAAGCTACTCTTCCTTTCCTATTCTTAGAGCTTTTTCCCCTTTATTCCCTCCAGAAGTAACCATTATTCTGAAATTCGTGTCTATCGTTCCCTTACATGTACATGTATCTATAAATGATGCAAACTAATATTTTTGGTTTTAAAATTACACAAATGGTGTCGATTTTGTACACACCTTTTGCAGTTAGGTTTATCCCTCAACATCATTTGTGTTTTTTTAAAAAATACTCTAAGAACATGGCTCGGGACATCTTTGTATACTTGTGAAAACGCACATGTATAAGATTATACATGTTCATGAGTGAGTTTTTTTAGACTCTTAGAAGTGAATATTTATGGTATGTGTATCTCCAATTTTACTATTGTCAAATTGCTTTCAAATCGAATGTTATGTTTTCGCCAGAAATATACTAGTTTCTGTTCCCTCATATCTTGCCATATATGGTGTTATCTGAGTTAATGATTTTTTCCAATTTGATGAGAGTTTAATGAAATCCCATTGTTGTTTTAATACTAATTGCTTAGGCTTAGGGAGTGTTTATACATTAACCATGGTTCTAAACAATCAATATGTTCTAAAGCTTACTTTATCATATAGGAAAGCATTATTTTTATCTCCACTTTACAGGTGAAGGAGCAGGCCCAAAGATGTATAATCACTTTCCCAGGTTCAGGTCACTCAGGTAGTCAGAGATAGAACCAGAATCTGCACCCAGAGGTTCTGATTTTGAAGTCCATGATATTTATGCATGAAACTTACAATTCTCTCTCTAGGTTTGACTTGTCTTTACCCTGTGAGTAAAGTTGATGTTCATTTTATATACTATTAAACAGATTTTCTCTTTTGTGAATTTTCTGGATGTACCCTTGGCTCATAAAGTCATTGTTCCATTGTTATTTAATTGTGCTTTTTGTTCTTATTCATTTGCAGAGATTTCTTTATGTAGTCTGAGAAGTAAACAGTGTTTAATTTATATAGGGTGCAAACATTTTCTCCAATTCAAAACTTGGCTTTTCATTTTCTTAGCGTGTCTTGTGTCATTTTGAGTTTTTTCTTTAATTTCATGTATGCAAATGTATCACTCTTCATTCTTTTCCTTCATTGCTGTGTTTTTAAATAGTTATTTAAGAAATTATTTTACATTTCAAGATCATGAAGCTATTCGTGACTTCTTCTTTACATTTATTTCAGTTTTCCATATGGATAGCCAATTTTACCAGCATTATTTATGGAAAAGTCTGTCCTTTGCTCCACTGTATTATAATGCCACTTGCAACACTTACTATTACAGGGCTCCTACAGAGAGTTATTTCAGGGCTCTTTTTTCATTTCCACTGAGATATTTATGTCTTCACAGATATCAAAATACTTTAATTGTCATACCTTTTAGTAAGTCTTACCATTCAGTAGGGTGAATTTTCTCTTATATTCATAAACATTCAGGACTTGTCTATTTTTGTCCCTTCAGCTTCTCATGTAACTTTCAGGATCTATTTGACAAATTCAAACAAACAAAAACTAACTGGTAGATTGGAAATAATTTGAACATATGAACATATGAAGAACTGACATCTTTATTTAATTGAATCTTTATAAACATAAGCATGGTAAATCTCTCAAATTATTTGTGTCTTTTTATGTCTTTCTTTGAAATTTTATATTTTTTCCATGAAATGTCTATATAACTTTTATTAGATTTATTCATAGGTACCTTCTTTTTTGTTATTATAAATATATTTATCTTAAAGTTACATTTTCTAAATATGTATTGCTGGCATTTGTGAAAGCTACACATTTTTATGTTAATAGGGTTCCTTATTTTGTTATTTCTTTAAAATAGAATGTCTCTAACATTTCTCCGTTAAGAATTATGCATGTTATAGGTCTTGGAACGTAACCTTTATTGAGTTAAGGAGAGACTTTTCTATTCCCAGTTTATCAACAGGTTTAAAAAAAAAAAAAAAAACATGATTAGGCATAGAACTTTTCATATACTTTTATTTTCTGTTCCTGTGTTAATTTTTTTTTAAACTTCAATAGATTTTGGGGGAAAAGGTGGTTTTTAGTTACATGAATAAGTTCTTTAGTGGTGATTTATGAGATTCTGGTGTATCCATCACCCAAGCAGTGTACACTACACCTAATGTATAGTCTTCTATCCCTCACCCTCACTCACCCTTTCCCCCAAGTCCCCAAAGTTCATTGTATCATTCTTATGCCTTTACATTCTCATAGTTTAGTTCCTACTTGTAAATGAGAACATACAATGTTTGGATTTCCATTCCTCAGCTACGTCACTTAGAATAATGGTCTCCAATTTTATCCAGGTTGCTGTGAATGCCATTATTTCATTCCTTTTCATGGCTGAGTGGTATTCCATTGTATCCATTGTACACACATATCACAATTTATTTGTCCACTCATTGATTGATGGACTAGTTCCATATTGTTTTGCAATCACAAATTGCAGTAGTGGGATGGCAGGATCAAATGGTAATTCTACTTTTAATTTTTTAAGGAATCTCCACATTGGTTTTCATAGTAGTTGTTCTTGTTTATATTCCCACCAGCAGTGTAGAAGTGTTCCCTTTTCACTACTTCCAGGCCAACATCTGCTATTTTTTGATTTTTTGATTATGGGCATTGTTGCAATAGTAAAACGGTATTGCATCAAACACTTTTTTGTATGTGTTGAGAGGTTATTTCCTCTTTATTTTTTACTATAAAAATTTTAGTAAATGACTTTTCTAATAATAAACTATTCTTTCTTTCCTGAAAGAAATTCTGCCTTGCCCTAGCACAATTTTTAATTACACTCTTGGATTGATGTTGCTAATATTTTACTGAATATTTTACATCTACAACCACACACAAATGTTTTATGCTTTTCTTTTCACAAAAGGTACTCTAAAAATCACTGAATTATGTACCAGTCTCACAAATTGAAAAGAGGCACTTCCTTACTTTTTGCAACAGCTCGAATGATATATGGAGTGACAGTTTGAAGGTTTATCATAACTTAAAACCTCCATAGCCTAATGTTTAGATTTGTTTCTGAGGGTAGCCTTTAATGTATTGATTTCATTCACTTAATGGCTGAAAATTATTCCATTTTTTCTTGAAGGAGATAATCAAAGTTCCATACATATTGTAATAAAGTTATTCATGATGTGTTTTGTTTATTTTTAATATCCCCATATTTTAAAATATAAGTTTTCTCCTCTTTTCTTGGTCAATTTCACTAGAGGTTTATAGTTCATTAGTCTTCCCAAAAAATCAGTTTTAGTTTTGTTGCTCTCCTTATTTCTTGTTTAATAAATTTTATGAGTCATGCCATCTGGGCCTGGGGCCATGTTCATGAGATAGTTTTTTTTTTTTTTTTTTTTTTATCACAAATTCAAGTTCTTAGTAGATACTGGCTATTCAGATTTATAATTTTTATTTGCTCACTTTTAATAAATTACGATTCTGAAAGCATTTGTCTCTGGTGGATCCTTGTGGCTATCTCACTGATGGTGGAGTTTGTGTCCTCTTCTTTATAACTGGGCTGGTTTTGCCAAATGGAATCCAATAGAACATGCAGGAATGATGCCATGCCAGTTCTAGCCCTAGCCTTTAAGAGGACTTACTTTCCTTCTCTTATATTCTTGTTCTTGGAATCCAGATACCATATAAAGAAGTCACCACCATGGCAAGCACAAACGAATATACTGAGATCCCAGCCTTTCTATATTGGTCCTTTCCAATTCTCCAAACATCCATGTGAGTAAAGCCATCTTGGCTTTTTTAGTCCTAGCTGTCCTCTGATTGCAGACATATGAGAGATCCCAAGTGAGACCAGTAGAATAACTATTTGGTCAAACTGAAGGTTCCATGAGATAATACATTTTTTTTTTTTTTTTTTTTTTTTTTTTACTTTGTCAGTAAGTTTTAGAATTTTTGTTACATAGCAATAAGTAGCTAAAACAGAAATTGGTCCTGCAAGTGGGGTGCTGCTGTAAGCAAACCCTAAAATATGTGTACTGATAGTGAGCAGAATCCAAAGAGCGGGAGGAAACTATTGGTGCATAGTGGAAGGACAGTGAAGACATTTTATTAGGGACAGTAGAAAAGGCAACCTGTGCTATATGTGGTGGAAAATGTACAACACAGTCATCTGCAACAATAAGGAAAATAGAAAATATATTTATTGAATCTGTGGATTTGGCTAAGAAGATTTCCATGCAGAATATTGAAAACACTAACTGGTTTCTTTTAGCTGTGTACAAGAATGTGTTCAGAGAGAGATTAGTTTAAAAAATGAACTGTTTAGGTATTAAGCAGACTCTGAAGGAAACATTTCCAAGCTAGGAATTACTAGATTCAAATACAAAACTGTTTCTCATTCCCAACCACTATCCAGCAAAATATTTTCAAAGAAAGTATTGGGTTCAGGGCAAAGATCAAATACAGTTTTTTATAGGAAAACATGTTTTTAAGGTCACAATGCCAATGACACCTTGCACTGCATCTGATTCTCAGACTTGTAGGCGGCAATCTCTGCTAAGTCTTATAGAGTCTTAACTACAAGTGCACGGCATAGCCCTTGACCAAAGGTCTTTGCTGTATACCAACACAGACTTATTATCCCACCACCCCCACCCTCACAAAGATTTCTTTTCTCCAGTTCTTTTCTGTAAATCTCAGTCACTTCTGTAGCCCTCAATTCTGATCTATGCCGTTTTAGCCTCACAAGTTCACCTTTCAATTTAGGAGTTTCTTCTCTGCACTATGGTAAGAAAAGCCCTTCCATTCACAAAGCCTGGGTGACTATCAGGGTGACTTCATATTTTTCCCTATCTCAAAAGTCTCAGATGCTCTGCCTATTTTCCAATGTCTTCTAGTTGCTTTAAATATTTTATGCAGTATGTAGTTGTTTACAGTAGGAAGAAAGTCTGGTACCATTTATTCAGTCATGATTAGAGGCATACGTGTTATAAGCATATATCTATCTGTGCTTATCCTTTGTGAGAACATTTTTTTTATAATTTGGCTGAGGAAAATTCACTCTCTCCCCTGAGCAATTTTATACTTGTTTCTGCCAGTGTCCCAGGGGTTTTCACAACCCAGAAATAATTTTCTTATTGAGGATGCAAGTTTCAAAACTTACATGGGTATATGAGGTATTTTTGGTTTGTTTTCTTCTTGCTATACACAGTGTCCAGGAACAAACAGATAAGTGCACCTTGACTATGATGGTAAACATCTTTTTTCTAAATCATCCTTTCACTATGATGCTGGCTTTCTTGGCTAATGGAGAACTTGTAGCTCCAACATCTCAACTTAAGCATAATCTATGCCCTTCCTTCAGTTCTTCTGCGGTTGCTAAAAGCCACCTAAGTCCCTAAGACTGAAATATCTCTCAGTCACCAACCATCTTATTCTTTCCAAAAGGAGCCAGCAATATCACGTCTCAATATAGTTATAATTTTTTCATTCTCTTTTTTCTGAAACCTGAAGATTTTTTCTCTTTTGTTTCCTTATATATTAGCTAAGCATTCAAAAAATTTTGTTAAATTTTATTCAAAATTTCTGTTGTCTAAGTTATCTTAATCATGTCTCCAGGTGCATCATTTTAATATTTAAATATTTCATAGATCTCTATTGTCTTAATAGAAAAAACTTTTTATCCCAACCCTTTCCATGTCCCTATGTCAGTAATTCAATCTCACTGTTTAGAGCTCTTTTTAAGAAAAAAATGAGTCTTTTGATCTAGAATTTTTCCCATTTAAAAAAATGGTTTCAATTGGACATCCATGTAAAAAATAATCTTGTATCCCTGCCTGATGTCATACACAAAACTCCATTACAGATGAATTCTAGATGTAAATATAATAGACAAATAATGAAAATTTTAGTAAAAACATAAGATAACAGCTCTATTACTTTGACATCAGGAAATATATCTTAAACAGGACATACAGGAAAGTATTCATTATAAAATAATACAAATTACAAATTAATGTTTGACCATTGTATTAGTCTGTTCTCATGCTGCTAATAAAGCCATGCCTGAGACTAGGTTATTCATAAAGGAAGAGGTTTAATGGACTCACAGTTCCACATGGCTGGAGAGGTCTCACAATCATGGTAGAAAGCAAAGCAAAAGCAAAGATGCTTGTTACATGGTGGCAAGGAAGACAACATGTGCAGGGGAACTGCATGTTGGATCTGGTGAGACTTACCCAGTACCACGAGAACAGCAGGGGAAAGACCCATCCACATTATTCAGTTACCTCCCACCAGGTCCCTCCCACGACCTGTGAGAATTATGGAAGCTACAATTCAAGATGAGATTTGGGTGGGGACACAGTCAAACCATATCAACCATGTTAAAATAAGATACTCTGTTCATCAAAGGAAAATGAGAAAGCATGAAAAAAACAACCTACAGAGTAGCAGATGCTCTCAATTCATGTATATGATGAATAATTTGTATTTGATATAAACAAATATTCCTAAAATTGTAAAACATAAAAAACTTATAGAAAATTGGCTAATGACTTGAATAGATCCTTCCAGAAAAAAGATATCCAAGTATATAGTAAATATATGAAAGGTGTTTATATTATTCCACCAGTTGATGAGGATATGGAAGGAATTTTCATACACCACTGGTGAGAATGTGAACTGATCCAACTTCTTTGGAAAATAAGAGATTTTGCTGATGTGATTAAACTAAGGGTCATGAGATGGGGTATTTATACTGGATAATCTGAGTGAGCCTGGTGTAATCTCAAGGGCCTCTGCAAGCAGGAGGCAGAAGGAACAGTTAGTGAGGAGATGAGAAGATGAAAGCAGAGATCAGAATGCTTTGAGCAAGAGGTCATAAGCCAAAGAATGCAGGTGGCCTCTGGAAGCTGGAAAAGGCAAGAACTTCAAGGAGAAAGGCAGCCCTGACAACTCATTTTAGATTGCTGACTTCCAGAACTGTTGAGATATTAAATTTGTATTGTTGAAGCCACTGAATCTGTGGTAATTTGTTATAAGAGCAATAGAAAACGAATATCCTCTATGACCTAACAGTTTCTTTTTTCAGTTTACCCCAACAGGGAATGCATTTGCCAACAGGGGAAATAGAATGTTTATAACAACACCTTTTGTTTCTCTAGCTTGAAACACATTGTCCATCAATGGTGAAATACATAAACTGTGGTATATTCACACAATGGAATACAGCGTAGCGATGAGAATACATTTTCTATAAATGCATGGAATAATATGAATGAATGTCCCCAAAATAATGCTGAAAGAGAGAGGTTCGATGTAAAAAAGGTAAATATTGTATGATCTCACTTACACAAAATTTTAAACAAAAACTATGATTATAGAAAATGTAAATAGTTATTACCCTTAGGGGAAGGTTAGAGCCTGTAAGGGAGAAAAAGAGGTGCTGTTAATGTCTGATCTTTAATTTGGGTTATAGTTACATGAAAATGTTCACTTTGTGAAAATCCATCAGTTTAATGTATGTATTTTATACTTCAATAAAAGGTTAAAATATAAATTTAAAATGTGACCCAGAAATATTTTTTGATTGACAATAAGGAAAATTAAAATGTGGGGTATTTAAAATATTGTTTCAAATTAAAATGATTTAGAAATTCACTTTGGGTAAGTTAATCAAAAATATTAACCAAGGTCTTTTTGAGGTCTTATTTAAAAGATTGAATTATTCTCTCAAGGCCTAAGGGCCTAGCCTAAGGCTAGGACTGTCCCTTAGGGCACTGTTTTCAGGCCATGCATATTTAATTAAACAGTTAATTTAAATACACATAGAAAAACATCCCCTCAAGGCTAACATAATTACAATGTTTTTCTTTCTAATTATTTTTCCCCATGTCCCTATTGAGACTACAATCTTAATATAGTACTTTTAACTATAGTTACTTCTAGTTAGACATGTTTCCATTTTTAACAAGTCTTTTGTACTGTTGCTTAATAGGCACACTGATGTCATTGGTGCCAGCTGCTCTCTGCTTAGAGAGTAAAATAATGAGAATGCAAGGCAGCCAAAGTCCAACTTTTAAAAATGAGTTGAAAGTAATGGATAAGGCCCCTGCCTTTCCTCTTTACCTCTACAGAAAGAAAAAGCATCCCACCGTCAGGATACAATCTTCATCCATTGACTTGCATTTCCATTTTATTAATATAAGAGCCCAAGTACCTAGACAGGCCGATGATAGTCATGGACAGCCTCATTCTTCAATAGGAACATAGATTAAATTGTGGCTTCTTAACTTTGTTCCAGTTCATGACTTCCTTTCCACCTTTTAGTTAAGCAAAATATATTTTGAGTTGCCTGTTGTGTATAAAATGCTGTTTTAGGAAACTAAGGGAAGGTAGCACAAAATGAAATAAGATACTATTAGGAAATCAGATGCTAATAGAAAAGACAAGTCATGGTTAATTGTCACAAATGTATTACTATAATATTTCTCCAACTCATTTTGAGGTTTAAGTTTAAGGAAATATCTAAATATTCCAAATATGAGGACTTGAACTAAGAGTTGAAACACTGAGCATTCAGTACATTCAGAATACATATTTGAAACAGATTGTGGTGATGGTTGCACAGCTCTGTCTATATACTAGAAAAAATTAAATTATACTATTTAAATGGGTGAATTTTATGATATGAAAATTACATCTCAATAAAGATGTTTCAAAAATAGAGCACTAGAAAAGAATTTAACTAATTCACGTATCTGGGGAGAAGGGAGGTGAAGAATAGAAATGAACTATGTTTCATCTTTCTACATTCCACCTGAAGTACGTATGAGTGCCCATAATTTCTGGTTGTGTACCTATTTGTATATTTGCAAATGGAGGTGATTCAACTCCCTTAATGTGGTATATTTGCTTATTATTAAACATCCTAAACTTTAAATAACCTAAGACTGTTATCCTTAACATTTAAATATGATATTTAACACATTTCCCTGGATAACACCTCACCACACTTTCCATTACTGGTTCCACTTTTTAAAATCTAAATTGATTCTGCAGAAAGTATTTGCTACGTATATTAACATATGGGTCAACTGGTTTAAAATGGGGGCTCTCAGGCTAGATTGCTTGGATTATAATAAAGAAAAACACCACTATGAGCTCTTGAGCAAGCTGCTTAACCTCCCTCCCTACATCTCAGTTTCTTCATCTGTAAAATGGGAATAATAAGACCCCTACCTCATAAAATTGGTGTAAATACCTGGCACATAGTAAACATTCATCAACGTTAACTGCTATTGTATCATTTAGGGTCAATAATTTCTAAATATGTAATTTCCACAATTAATTAACTGGGTTAGGAAACTTGTCTTAGAAGGCCAAGCAGCCTTTTAAAAATTTCCAATTGACAAAAGCACTTAAACTTCAGCTAAAGACTTCATTCTTCCCACTCTTCCCACTCTCTCCAAGCAGTTTCTTTCCTTTCATCTGTTTCGATCATTGTTTGCTTTGTGTTTTTCTTTTTTTCAGAGTGACAATACATGATCTTCCACATGCAAGTCAAATAGAGAGAGTGTAATTATTAATACATGTTTCTTTCATCCATCATGAGGAAATAATGTATCCTTCAAATATAATCAGCAGGTTTCTCTTATTAATCAAGTGTAAACTTGCCACACTAATACTTTGGATCAGACAAATAAAGTTTCTATAATACTTCCCCTTTCAAATAGATAAGGCCATAGGATTATAAAAACAGAGAGTTAGTGGAACAGGAAAAAAATAGTAAGATCCATTTAGTTCATCCTCCTACATCCAAGCACCTAAACCATACCCCAAAGTAAATCTGTTTTATTCTCAAAATCTCTCAAGGTGAAAATGTAATTTTCCTTGACAACTTGTTCTAATTTCTTATAGTCTGTGTAGTAAAGTAGCTTTTTTCTAATGCAAGTACAAGAGTAAAATATTCAACAACACTTCTTTTTCTGGTTCTTTCTCTATACGTGATGTTTTTCTTCCATATAAGTTGTCTTAATTTTATCACCAATTTTAAGAAATATTCAAAGCCATCCGTGCAAGAAGTGTTGATGTGAGTGAGCAAAACGTCTAAAGGCAAATTGTTCTTTATGCATCTGTTATTTGAAGTATATTGGGTTTTTCATGATTTCTCTTACACCCTCTTGCAAAAAACGTCCTTAAATATGTACTCCAATTGCTACAAATTGAACATTTTGAAAATATGATTACATGTTCAATTATATATCATAGGTTTAAATGTGACAGAGAGAGTATTTTTACATATAATTCTGCTTTCCACAAGTCATTTAGGTGTTAGGAAGGCAGGCAGAAAATGAAAACAATGAATTGTATACTAGTCTTTGAACTTCAAAAATGCTAGACCTGTCACAAGCAAAATGAGAACATCAAATGGAAGTAAGCATTTTTCGTTAAAATGGAAAAAAAAACAATTAAAATTAATAGAAAGTAAGTAGGGTACAATCAGAAAATACCTTGAATATCTTCTAGGAAATATATGTGATATTTTCTAGGAAATATTCTAGGATAGGAAAGGAAGAATATGAAAGTGATAATAATAATTTATTCAACATATGTGAACTGAGCACCTACTATGTTCTAGGTACTGGAGATTCAGCATCGAGTAAAACAGGAAAAGTGCTTTCAAGGGATTTACCTTCCAGGCAAAAACAAACAAACAAACAAAAAAAAATTGAGAACAACAAAATAATAAACAAAACTATATAAAATATAATGTTAGGTACTGATAAAAACTTGGAAGAAAAAAATAAGTCACAGTAAGGGAACAGAGTGGGGAGATATATCACTTAAGATAGGGTGGTCAGAGTATGTTCTTTGAGGAGCAGTCATTTCAGCAAAGGCATGAATGAAATGAGAGTCAGGCCAAGCAAATATCTGCAAGGAGAGTTCTCCATCTCAACAACCCCAAAGAGCAAAGAGTCTCCAATGTCATCACGTTTAGAATTTTCAAAAACAACAAAAAGACCAAGGTGGCTGGAGTTAAGTCAATAAGAAGAGTAATGGAAAACAGTTCATGAGAGCTATCCAGGGGTTAGTTCACATGGGCCACAACAAAAATTAGGGTTAAATTCTAAGTGAGATGGAAATCATTGGAAAGTTAAGAGCAAGGAAGTGGTATGAGTTTGGTTTTTAAAAATATTACTCCGGGGCCAGAGGCGGTGGCTCATGCCTGTAATCCCAGCACTTTGGGAGGCCAAGGCGGGTGAATCATGAGGTCAGGAGATCGAGACCATCCTGGCTAACACAATGAAACCCCGTCTCTACTAAAAATACAAAAAATTAGCGGGGCGTGGTGGCAGGTGCCTGTGGTCCCAGCTACTTAGGAGGCTGAGGCAGGAGAATGGCGTGAATCCGGGAGGCGGAGCTTGCAGTGAGCCGAGATCGCGGCACTGCACTCCGCCTGGGCGACAGAGTAAGACTCCGTTTCAGGAAAAAAAAAAAAAAAAAAAAAAAAAAAAAAAATTACTCCCATTGCTGTGTGATAAACAGACTTCAGTGAAGTAAGACTTAAAGCAGGGAGATGAGCTAGAACCTATTGAGTTAAAAAGATATAAAAGATGAAAGTAACGTAATAAATGTATGTAAAAGGTGAAAGTAGTTTACGCTATGGTCTTCGTGGTGGAGATTAGAAGTAGTAAGACCTCAGCTCTATTTTGAAGGTACAGCTAGTAGAATTTCTAATGGTTTGCATATGAGATGTAAGAGACAAAAGCACAAGAATGAAGGAAGGTGGCAAGATTTTTGTCCTGAGAAACTGGTGAACTAATAGTAGTGTTCACTAAGTTGGGGGAAATTGGAGGAGGAAGAGATTTGGGAGGAAAAAAATGAAGCGTCTGGCTTTGGATGCATTAAGTGTTAAATTCCTATGAGATATCCAGTGAAGATTTCAGTACCGAGTTGAAAACTCAAGTCTTAATTTCAGCAGCAAGTTTGGTTCTGAAAATTTTAATTTAGCCATAATCAGAGTAGATGTTATATAACCTCATGGGAATAGATGTGATCACCTAGGAAGTTAGTGTAAACAAAGGAGAAGAGGTATCAATATCTATTCTCAGAATATTTCAAGGAAACAATACAGTACTACTAACTGCAGTCATCATGCTATACATTAGATCTACAGAAGTTACTCTTCCTATAATTGAAAGTTTGTACATTTTGATCAACATTTCCACATTTCTCATACCCCTAGTCCCTGGCAACCTCTGTTCTACTCTCTGCTTTTATAAGTTTGACTTACAGATTCCATAAATAAGTGAGGTCATACAGTATATGTCATTCTGTATCTGGCTTATTTTACTTAACATAATATCCTCCAGGTTCAATCTTATCACAAATGGTAGGAGTTCTTTCTTTTTTCTGGCTGAACAATATTTCATTGTAAGAAAATAGGAATTGTATGTGACAGTGAATGTGTTAATTGATATGAATGTGGTGACCATTCACAATGCATATGCATATCTAATAATCACATTGTACATCTTGAATATATATAATTTTTAGTTGTCAATTAAAAAATAAAATAAAATAAGAGAGGAGAGGCCTCAGAATTGAGTCCCAAGCCCTGGGGAACTTCAAATTTCAATGTTAGAAAGATGAGGAGGATCCAGTAATAGAGACTGAGCTATTGAAATAGAAGAACAAGAAACCTAGAGACCAAGAGAAGAAAGTACTTCAAGAACAAAGAAGTGAACAGTTCTGTCAAATGGCTTCTCAAGATTAACATATGAACAATTATCCACTGGGTTTGACAATGAGAAAGTCACAGGTCACTTTGACAAGAGTGTGACTAGAGTTTTCAGTAGAAGGATGGGGAAGGATGCTTGATTACAGTGGGTCCAAGAGTGAATGGCAGATGAGGGAACAGATATTTCAAAGTATTCTCGCAAGCAAAACAAATGGACCCATTGTGAGAGAGATATAAGCCCCACTACCCTACTCTCTCAATGGTAATGATCCAAGAGAGAAAGTTGTTGACAAAGAAAAATGAGAAAATAATGACATGAGCAAAATCTCTGAAAACGCAATAGAAGACATTAAAAATATATAAAGACACATCAATTACTTAAGATAGAATATACTCTTTGTATAAGTCACCTGTGCTTTGGAGTGAGGAAAAAAAAAGCATTATATTTATTTAAAACTAAACCAATGACAAGTAGAGAATTTGCTATTTTGCCCTTAATGAGAAAACCTCTAAAAGTCTGCATTAAATTTTATGTGAATTATCTTTTTGTTAATGTCTTAAGGTGAATAAAATAACTGTTATAGCTCTAGAAAATTAATTTCCAAAATGGTTATGTTTCTCCCTCGTTGGGTTTTAAAAAATATTTAATTAAGTGGGATGCCTTGTTACTAAAGATAGCTGCACACAGGTAGAATAATGAAACATGGCCCAGAAACTTACTCCCCATTGAATAATGTAACAGCGTATTCAAAAATTAATATTCTGTACTCTCAAGGGTATCTTTCAAATTTCAAAGTGAGACTTTCTGATGTTATTGTAATTGGTATGAACACTTGAGCAAAGTAGAATTGCTAGTATTATGAAATGAAACATATGTTAAATTATCACAATAAAAGATCAGCTTAGGGCAGGGGGCTGCTTCCTATATGAGAATTTTGTGTAAATGTTTTCACTCTGCCCATGACAAGTCTAAATTTCACTCTCACATTTTCTTTCCTCTCCCACTGCGGCAATGGAAAGCATATGGTATTTTCTCTTTTTCTTTTTATATTTTTATAATCTTCATTTTGTCACATTTTAGGCATAACAGCAAGTTTATGCCTAAAAACTTTCTCTCTTCTAGTTACACATGGATTTCTGTGTTGAAAATCTAGGTAGATGAAGGAACTAATCTGTTTTATTTTTCAAAGAATACTGGTTACACAAACCATGATCATATCTCTGGATTCTTTCAAAGAGAATTATGGAACACCAGTGTTGTCATGACATTGAATCAATACTTAATGAGGTTACCTCTGGGAGAAAAGACTGATGTGTTAGGCCTAAAAATGACTACTTAATCGTTTCTGTTGCGTTAAGCCTTTTAAACCTAGATTTAAACACTGCATTTTTATTGTCTACAGATGGATTATTATACAATTTATTGTTTTATTTGATATTAGAAATAAGGGAATAGTAAAAGTAAAAGGGAAATAAATGAAAATAAAGGAAAGAAAAGGAAAGAAGAGGAGAGCTACAGGTGGCAGAACAATACCAATTTTGGAAAATACAAAAATGGTTTTAAAATATGGAAAGCTGTTGTTAGGATTAGTGATGGCTTAAAATGCATTGCTAGTCAGCAGCCTTCAAGTAACACATGAAGTTGAATTTGCCACTAAGATAGGAGGTAGAAACATTTATTCATCAACATGCTTCCAACATCCAACCAATTCAAATATCCAAAGGTAGCTGTACTCTTTCCTTAGAAGGATCCTAAGGAATTCCAAAGAAAGCTCTTTTTGTTGTTCCTGCAGGTATGACATCAATTAAAATTTATATTCTTTGCCAGGAACTATCTCCAATCTCCCACTGTTCCCCAGTGACTGGGATATGTGTCACATTTAACTATGCCTCAATAACTTAATAATTCAAAGTAAGTTATCTTCTTTTGCCTAAATTTTCTCATCTGTAAGATTCACATACTATCAGCTTCTATCTCAAGGAATAATTATAGAGATTAGATTAACTAACAATGAAAAGGTGCTTTAAGTTGTATCAAGCACACATTAAGAACTCAACAAATAATTGTTATTAGTCCTAAATAATAAAGAAGAACCACTCCTTCCCATAATCTTAAAGTTCAAAATTGAAATTTTGAATATTAGCTATCCTTTATAGCATTTTAAAAAAATATTAACTTACCCTAATATTTGGGTCAGAATTTAGTACTTTTCTTTTTGGTAACTTAACCACTGCAAAATTTAAATCATTTAATAGGCCAATTAGAGTTGGAATTGTATTTTCTTATTTGTTTCACATTAGGGCAGTTTTCTAGGCTCAACAGAGTGTCTGCATTACATTATAAAGTCCCAGAAGGCAACCTTAGGCCTTTTCTTTGAGATTTTCATTTACATTTATTAAGACCAAACAGTTGGGTTTGATAAAGGCTTTGGATAATTCTGTTGCAAAAAATATAGGTGATGTATTTCATATAAGGAGAAACTGCTGAAAGCACAATTGCGTTGTTGGCAACTATGCTATCCCCTATAACTTTAAGAAATGTATTTAGATATATATTATTGATGCTTATTTGTTCATTTGATTTTCATGTCAAGATGATTACAATTTTCTCTTTACTCTTGTACTACATTTAAATAGGGAGAACAGGTCCTTTGAAATCTATTTATTCTCAGAATAGCATTTATTTTTCCCAAAGCCCCTACCCAACATTTTTTCTCATTTCATTCCTACATTCCTTTCATACTTTCAGTATGAAAAGAGGTATCCTATATGTTGACTACATGAATTATTAAATAAATTTTTAGAAAGGAAAATGAAGGTATACACTGTATACCGTCTCCACATATCACATAGAGTCATAAATTTAGGAGCCAATTTGAGGCTAAAAATCCATGAAGAAAGTATAACCATTAACAAATAAATCAATGTCATGCTTGCACTTACATTATTCATTAAAATCCTAATTTATTATAATGTTATTGCCTGTCAGAAGAGATAATGCACTTTAAAATCCTTTCAGTTAGGGTTCATCCTCAACCAATATTTACATAGCATACAAATCCTCTAGAAGGAATATTCACCCTAATGAATAGTAATCAGTAACAATAGAGATATATTGTGTACGCCAGATAATTAATTTCCTAATAATTACTTCATTATGAGAGACAGAATAGCATAATGATTAAGAGCCTACGGGCTCTGGACTCAGACTTCTAGTGTTCAAATCTCAATGCCACAGTTGACTGAGTGTGTGACTGCTGGATATAGGCCCCCAAAACTGGCCATAAACAAAATCTCTGCAGCACTGTGACATGTTCATGATAGTCATGATGCCCACACTGAAGGTTGTGGGTTTACGGGAATGAGAGTAAGGAACACCTGGCCCACCCAGGGTGGAAAACTGCTTAAAGGCGTTCTTAAACCACAAACAATAGCATGAGCCACCTGTGCCTTAAGGACATGTTCCTGCTGCACATAACTAGCCAGAGCCCATCCCTTTGTTTCAGCCCATCCCTTTGTTTCCCGTAAGGAATACCTTTAGTTAATCTACAATCTATAGAAACAACGCTTATCACTGGCTTGCTGTCAATAAATATGTGGGCAAATCACTGTTCGGGGCTGTCAGCTCTGAAGGTTGTGAGTTCCCTGATTTCCCATGCCACATGCTATATTTCTGTGTGTGTCTTTAATTCCTCTAGTGCCGTTGGGTTACAGTCTTCCTGACCGAGCTGGTCTCGGCATGTGGCCCTGTTAATTCCTCTATCAAATGAAAATGATAAAGTACCTATGCCTCAGGGAGTTAAGGTCATGATGAAATGAGAAGACATACATTGAATGTCAGCACATAGTAAAGGTCCATCAATAAATACCCATGGTATTATTTATATATATATGTATGTATATATGTGTGTATATACATATATATACACACACACATATATATATATGTGCTGAACCATAAGTAACTGCTGTTTTGTCAATATCCATCAAATATTGTCAATATAATAAGTTTCAATTCAATCAAAACATACACAGTGAATCTAGAGGAACTTCAAAAGAAACCACACAAAAATCAGCAACAGGAACATTTTTTTCCACAGAACCTTTTTCGGAAAGATAAATGATGAACAAATAAGCAAAATTTTTTTAGAAAAAGTACTTCTACTGTATGTATTATGGAATGAGCACAGATTTGTCCCATCAGTCATACTTAATTATCAGTAACATACAATAAAATTCATTATGAGGCACTTTATGAATTTGATGAACTGTAACCCATCAGATATTTAAAATATGTGTAGAAGGAAGTGCTTTCCCTTGTACTTAAGTTTTTGAAAAAATTACAATCTACTCAGAAAAATATTTTAACACTAAGCATTCTTAAAGAATTTGTGGTAACAAACTCTCACACATCCTTGAAGTATGTGCATATAGATTGTATTAATGGTAACAGAAGTTATTGAATTGTGAATTTTGATTAAAAGATTGATTCAACAGATCTATTTTAATGTTAGTCATGAATCAGGCACGATGTCAGACTCTAGGGAGATAATGATGGTGAGACAGGGAGGGTCTCTGGTCTCAAACACACATATCACTGGAACTACTGAAATTCACTTATTACTGCAATGCTAGCAACACAGAGAATTGAAAATTCCTCAAATACGAAAACGCAAATTCTTTTTCTCATTCGAATGAGCATTTAATGGGGCCAAGGTTGTTGATAGTTCCAAAAATAGAGCATAAATAGTTTTTACAGGGAAGAGTATCCCTCTTCATTTATGAGTCACATCACATATTAGCAACCAAAAAATTTCTCATTTGATTTGAAGGGTTAAGATAACTAACAAGATTGGAAAATGGAAGGTAAATCACAAATCTACTTAAAGAATTCACTTATATAACAGCTAACTTTTTAGCATCTTATTCCATAATAAAGTTTCCAAATTAAAAAAAACAAACATTGATAAAAATTCAAAAGATGATATTCACTCCATGTGACATATATAATTCATCATTTTTGCTATGTGACCATAATACAGGTAAAGAGCAAGTATATTGAAAGGCATTTGACTATCTGAGTTTAAAAAGTTGCTCCCCCAGTATCAAATTTACAGCCAAAAATGCATGTGTGTACATCTGTCATATGTACATTAACAAAGCTGTACATAAAAATGTTTTAAAACAACTACGACATTTTCAGTGTTAGCATCATAAAACCTTAATGAATTTTTTATGACTGAAAGACTGCAGAGGTTTGGAATACAAATTAGAAGTCTTATAAAAGGTTGAAAATGTCTCTTAATCCAATCATTGAACCACTGGGAAAAAAAATGAAGATAGGGGAAAGGAGTCAACTTTCCTAAATTCAACAGAAAAATTTCCCTAAATTAAATTGCCAGAATACTTTGTAAGTGGTCATTTCCTAATTTTTCCCACTGACAATTGGAGAATTCTTTAGAGAAATACTTATTTCACAAAATAACATTGTTAAAAACAAAAAACACAGGTGACAGGGCAAACCCAACATGTCAGTTAAGCCAAATAATCTGAATGTTTGTGAAATAATAAAAATGACTGAGAAACCCAAAACACTATAATGATAATGTACATTATACTTATCTTGTCAATATGAGCAGATGTTAAGTTGGATTGTCATAGTTAGGTCTGTTAAAATCCACACTCAAGTCTGAGGACAAAAACATAGATTGTTATTATCTAAAACTTCTATTTCTTTTAATAAATCTAACTACTGTTTGAAATCATGTAAATATTCAATAGCAGGAATCGAATATCGAAGTCCTATTAAGTTTACTTTTCTAAATTTAAAAAAGATTAAACTGCACAGATTGTGTTAATAAAATGGAACATTTGGCCAAAATTTAGAGAAAGTAAAACAGATTTTATAATATTGGTTTAGACAGAGATATCTTATGGGCTTGATAAATAATTTCATATCCTTGCTTCCTTGCTTCCCTCCTTGGAATAATTTAGGGAGACTTAACTTTCTAGCTTTCGCAAAGACAAAGAATGTTGAATGAGTCTACTGCATGATGTCATGTGTTTTTCAGTGAAACTACTGAATCATTTCTATTTAAAGGTAATCAACTTAATTCAATATTATAATGGAGAAAAAATAATTGCAGTTTTTGCCATTACTTTTAATGCGACAACCTAATATTTTCACCTTTTAGTCTCCATAACCACTACCTAAAACTTTCAGTTTTTCCATGAACCAATAAAGTTTGAAGTTCTTCCATGTCGACATAAAGTTAAACATCACATTATATTGCAGTGGTATCTCAGTTCTTATGAGTCATTCTTCGGATTTGCACACAATTTCTACTATATTGAATTATCAAATTGTATTGGCTTTGAGTATCTAAACTTAATTATATTAATATTTATATAGTCATTTCCTGGCCCATGACAAAAATGTGATTGAAAATTACTTGTATCATTCATAGTGAGAGTTTAAAGTCTAGACTGGAAAGTATATCCCTAATATATTTTATCTTCTTTCTAAAACATCCTCAAACCCCAGATTAGACTGATCAGGCAACTCGCTATTAAAAAAAAAAAAAAAAAAAAAAAAAAAATTCCACTATTTTGCCTTCTGAATGAAGTTTAATTAATTTAGAGATTAGAATGTGGTCCACTGCAATCTATTAATGCTTCTTTATCATTCATGCTGATTAAAATGTTCTACATATACACAAAGTTGTAAAGTCTTTTTTACTACCCAGAATGGCTTTAGAAGGTGAAGCGAGCTTCTAAGAATATATGTCTTGATGAGAAGTTGGAATGAAAGACAATAAAATTTCTACACATGAGACAGGATAAAGGGTATCAGTCTATTAAGGCTTCTTGATCATTCATGCTGATTAAAATGTTCCACATATATATGAAGTCGTAAAGTCATCTTTACTACCCAGAATGGCTTTTAGAAAGTGAAGTGACTTTCTAAGAATATGTGTCTTGATGGTAGCTTAGAATAAAAGAAAATAAAACTTCTACATATGAGACAGGATAAAGATTATACTGCTCCTTAAAGTGTATGGAAAGTTGGAGAAGTATCCTAAAAATGGAGTGTAGAAATGAGACAGGGATCATATGGAAGATGTAAGTGCCCATGTGACTAGAGATAATTGGCATTCAACAGACACATGAAAACATGCTCATCATCACTTGCCATCAGAGAAATGTAAATCAAAACCACAACGAGATATCATCTCACATCAGTTAGAATGGCGATCATTAAAAAGTCAGGAAACAACAGGTGCGGAGAGGTTGTGGAGAAATAGGAACACTTTTGCCCTGTTGGTAGGACTGTAAACTAGTTCAACCGTTGTGGAAAACAGTATGGCAATTCCTCAAGGATCTAGAACTAGAAATATCATTTGACCCAGTCATCCCATTACTGCGTATATACCCAAAGGATTATAAATCATACTGTTATAAAGACACATGCACACATATGTTTATTGCAGCACTATTCACAATAGCAAAGACTTGGAATCAACCCAAATGTCCATCAGTGACAAACTGGATTAAGAAAATGTGGCACATATACATCATGGAATACTAAGCAGCCCTAGAAAAGGATGAATTCGTATCCTTTGTAAGGACATGGATGCAGCTGGAAGCCATCATTCTCAGCAAACTATTGCAAGAACAGAAAACCAAACACCACATGTTCTCACTCATAGGTGGGAATTGAACAATGAGATCACTTGGACACAGGAAGGGGAACATTACACACTGGGACCTATTGTGGGAAGGGGAAAGGGGGGAGGGATAGCTTTAGGAGATATACCTAATGTAAACGACGAGTTAATGGGTGCAGCACACTAACATGGCACATGTATACATATGCAACAAACCTGCACGTTGTGCACATGTACCCTAGAGCTTAAAGCATAATTAAAAAAAAAAAAAGAGAGATAATCGGCAAATAAAAGATTGATTCTTAATGTTACACACAGTGGAGTGTGAATATAAGCCTTTCCTGTGCTTGTTCCTAACATTTGGGTAAATCACCTCTATGAGAAAATACTTTTTAATTTTAATTTCTCTCTTTCTGTCTCCTCCCTCCTTTCTTCCTTCTTTCCTCCCTCTGTCCCTCCTCCCTCTCTCCTTTTTTTTTTTTTTTTTTATGTGAGAATCAAAAAAGAGATAATGTAATGTACTCATAGCAGGCATAAAAGTGGAAACAGAGTGATCAAAAGTCTTCAAGAATTTCTAAAGCTTTAGGAGGAGAAAGTTTTTAGTCATCTATAAACTGTACAAATGAGGACACAAACTGACTTCAGGCTTACATGCCTAAACTAGAAGAAGTTGAAATAAGGTTTAATCAAAGCTAAGAATCTACTAAAACACAAATTATAATCTTAAAATGTAAATGCAACAGCTTCTTTATGATGTCTTACCAGCTTTTTATTTCTTGTACATTGTGGTGGGACAAACTGGTTCTAAGTGGCAGCTGTTCCACTTTGCATGCCCATTTGAGGGGCAATAATTAGAGAGGTCCAAATGCCAGTCTATGGAGAATGCTCTCAGCAAAAGGTATGGTAGTATAAAAAGAGTGATGGGAAGAAAATAGGAACAATGCTGCCACATAAAGCTTCCAACAGAAAAGCAGAACAACGTTTCAGAAGACATTAATTAACAAATTGGCATCAGTGTAGCAAATATTTATTAAAGGTCTGTATTAAAATATAACTGAACTTGATAAAAATATGGTTTCTTATTTCATGAGAGTCAGTAAATATTTCAGGGTGGTTCCTTCCATGGTCCCAAAAGAGTGGCATCCCAAGGGTGGTTTCATAGAAGCCATCTGACCTGGTGCAGGCAAAAAAGCAGATACATTGTCTGTAGACAATCTAAAACAGTAAGAAAACCATATAAAAGTCAGTCTTTTTATTACTGTATCTTCATGTATGGATTATTCTAGGCAATTTTCATAATAAGATACTCCTCCCTGAAAACACTTTTCATTCAACTAAGTTCTAAACAATTGCTACAGTTTTCCCCAAGTTTTATTAATTATGTGTATGTTTCAAATTAATACATTTATGCTATATATCCTTTAATAATGTATTCTACATGGAAATTAATACAGAGAATTCTAAGTTATATAGTTGGCCTCTGACCCATGTGGATGCAACTATATGTATTCCTTTTTAAAATAATTATCTAAGTATTCAGAATTGTTCAAATTTGCTAAGGACATTATTTTGGGCTTTATCGCTTGTGGTAATACATATTCTTTAGTTTAAACAGTAGATTCCAAATAAATAATGGCACAAGAATTATGAAAGTAAAGTAACCAATCTTGAATCACTTGAACTCTATCAATCTATATAAGTAGTTGGTATTTTGTGTGTATGTGTTTTAAAATTTTTTAAACAGTAAAACCAAGTGAGAACTGCAAGATGTCATATTTTTGTTTGGTAAGTGCAAATTTTATTTCATACATTAGCTATTTTACTCAATTTAAATAAACTTCACATTTAATATTCTCTCAAGATATTTGTTTTAACATTAAATAATGAATTGAGAAAGTATAATTACTGATTATTTCTTGAGACTTACTGAAAATAATTTTGTCACAGAATGGGAGTGTTTAAAAAATGATCTTCATCAATGTTTTAAGTACTCTATGTACACCACTAGGAGATTTGGTCCAAATCCCAGCCTAGCTACTTAACTCTGTGACATTGCGCAAGAGATGAAGTTTCTCTACCTGTAATTTGGAAATAAAACATTCCCATTTAATTAGATTATTCTGAATATTAAATGAGTTATTACAGGTAGTTAGAACAGTATCTGGAAAATATTAAGTCACTGATAAATGTCCAAAGTTATTAATATTCATGCTAGAAGATATGACAGACCATCACCTCCTAAAATGAGTACCTCAAATTAATAAGCCTATTAAATATTCAAAGGAAAGAAGATTATAGTAAAATCCCAAATAAGAAAAAACAAATAAAAAGAAAAATACCTTTATATGAAAATCCCAAGCTTTGATAATTATAATTTATATTAGTATATAAAGGACTCCATGGCAAGGAAATCTTTTACTTTTGTTTAATCTTATTTTTCACTTATCTAGGCCATAAGTTCCTTTTACAGGAGTATTTCTTGAAAAGAAACACTAACAGTACACTAACAGTGTTAAAAAAGAAACAGTTTAACTAATAGCGTTAGAAAACAAGCAGTACACTAACTGTTGGTACACTGCAAAAAACAGATCCACAGAGTAAATCATTCATTCATTCATTCATTCATTCATTCATTCATTCATTCAGTAAAAGTTTACTAAACAACAACCAAAGAACCAATTATATCAGGCTACAAACAATCCATAGGGGAATTAGACCTCTGTTTTCCCTCAATAATTAATTAATAACTAATTAGTAATGAACATTATGGAGCACTTACTCACGTAAAATGTTTCCTAAACATTTTACGCGCATCATTTTTTTTTAACTCTTACTTCAATCCTATGTAGAAATAGTAAGAACCATTTTTAAAGATAAAGAAACTGAGTTTTGTAATCATCCAACCAGTAACTTGTGGAATTGGACTTTGGACCAAGATATTCCTGACACCAAAATCGGGGTTCTCACTACACTGCTATATTGTTAAGTAAATTTTACTCCATTCCTAAAGAAGCTTACTCTCTGGAAATAACAATAAGTTTATACAGAAAGTTACAAGGATTGCATTAAATTTTCTCTTGTTGCCTTGCCTTCTGGAAAGCTCAGGGCTAAGGAATGTGATTGGTTTAATAGTTTATTTTAGTCTTGGGTTCCTGACACAGTTACCTACACTCCGTTTTTCATCACTTTTGGTTTTCTCTTCTATTTTTGTTTAAATGTTTGATTTATCAAGAGTCTTTTACACAGACATATAAATTATGCCAAATCCATTGAGGAGGCAATAGCTGGAAATTTTAGGAAAGAAATCCAGATATATAGTAACTATATGTATCCACATGAATCTTTCACTCATAATACTGTATTATGTAACCAAATTATTCTTCACACAATATGTTCCCAATGGATGTCAGGGTTTCTTGCTTTTTTTCCCTTTATCTTTTCCTAACTCCACTTTCTGTCTATTCTTGTGGCAGGAAAAGAAAAACAGCTATCAAGTGCTCCTAATAGGATAGCAATGCCTATTAAAAGTCAGAATATTAATATAGTAGCATGGTAATTACTTTCATATTGCTTAAAAGGGCAATGGTGAAAAATTAAGGGGGCAGCATATTTGTAGATATGATGATGAAATAATTTAGAAACTGTAGAAGAAAGAGCCAATAGTCATTGACTCTCTGGCCTTATCCTGGTGAGTCATCCAGACATGCTTTAAAATGTTGTAGACTTGGAAAACACATCACACTTACATTGATCAACAGTATTCAAGTTGTAATGAATAGTATCTAAAATCAGAAACGATGAGAGTATCAGTGACCTGTTTCACAGCCAGGCCAAGACCTCATCTCTGTTCTCATCCTTTCTGACCTCTCAACCATGACTCAAAGAGTTGAACTCCCGGTCTCCATTATTCCTCAGATATCGAGAGGACAGACCCCACTGGCAACCAAAACCTTCTGCATACTTTTCCCAATATTTTCTCTATTGATATGCTGTGATTGCCAGGTTATCTCCTTTCGATTTTTATTTCTTGCACTCTTAAATCAGAGAAGGCTTTTCTCTTAGGGTCTGTCAGGAGAGGCACTTAGTGGAAACAGCACAAGTTTTGGAATCAAATAATTTTGGATGTTAGTTCCCATTATATATCAGCATTGTGGCTTGGGATAAATTGGGTGCACCTTTATACCTCACTTTTATGCATAAAATGGAGATAGTCATATTTGCATAAATGTGTGTGTATTATCTATAATTGCCATAACAATCACCATAAACTTAGCAACTTCAACAAAATTCATTTATTATTTCACAGTTTTAGTGAGTCAGAAGTTCAGGCACAGTGTGGTTCAACAAAGTTCTGTGTAAAATCTCATAAGGATGAAACCAAGGTATTGCACATCCTGTATTCTGTATTGGAAGCTGGGGGAGACCTGCTTCCCAGTTCATTCAGGAGGCTAACAGAATTCAGTTCCTGTCCATGCTTTCAACTTGGTCCCTTCTATCTTCAAGCCAGCCATGGTGCTTGGAGTCCCTATGCTTCAGGTGTCTCTGATTTCTTCTTCTGCCTTCAGCAGAGAGAAAGATCTGCTCTTAAGTGCTTATATGATTACACTGGGTCCACCAGGATAATCCGAGATAATCTTTGTATTATATAGTCAATTCATTAGTAATTTTAATTATATCTAGAAAGTCTCTTTTTGCCACATACATAGCATATTCATGAGCATGATCCCCAGGAAACAAATGTCCTGGGGAACAAAATTCTGCTGACCACAAAGGATTAGTGTGAGGATCAAGTAAGTAAACACATGTGCAGGGTGAAGGGTTTTTATGGTGTCAGTGAGATTTTGAACACATACTATATAAATACTTATCTTTTCTTCACTCACACCACTATATACACACACACACACACACATGCTTTTCTTAACTTTGATATGTTGGCTTGTGTCTCATCTTCAAAGATTAGATAGATTCACTAAGATGAAATGCAACTTTTCTATTTTGATCTAATTCATACAGGTATTAATGAATTAAAACCCAACCAAACGAAAATGTTTACTTTAGTATTTTTCCTTGATTTTTTTATGATCAAGTTATAGCTTAAATCCTTGGCTTCTCATTTAACCAAGGAGTGACAGAGGTCTTGGAAATTTTCAGTCATCTTGGAGAAGACACTATGAAATTTATATAATTCCTAATCTAAGTAATTTACAGTAGACAGAAAATGCTAGGGAAAAGCTTTCTCTTGCCTTTTGAGGAACTAAGAAATTACAAAGAGCATGCCAAGGTCAAAGCACACCTGTTTTAGGCCTGAATTAAACAGAGAGAATCATCTAACTTTTTCCCAATCAAATGATAAAAAATAAAAGCCCCAGAAGCTTTTTGAAACAGGTAGGAGCCACTGGACAATATACAATTCATACTGCTACCCTCTGGGTATCTTTTCCATCAGCAGATTCAAGTTTTAAAGCAATTGGTATTTTTTTCCCTCTCCCCAAACACTCAGCTTTTCTATCACTGTTGAGAGCTGCATCCTTTTCTCAAATTTAAGACCATTCAAGTACTTGAATTTCAGGGATGGCAATTATTAATTTCACTACTAAGGCTTGAGAAAACAAGCTGCTCCAGAGTGAAGAAGGACTTTATGCCTCCATTGTATGCTCTCCCTCACAACTACCCTAGGCTAAGGACACTATCACAGGGAATCAAACTATGGAAGAGGACAGATGCATTTATATGCAGCTCTCCTCTTAGCTAACCAGTACAATAGCGATGGTTCCCTTTCTGCACTCTAAAAGTTTCTCTGTACCATACACATTCTTTTCATTATGATCCTGTAGGACTTGCCAAATCTAGATAAAATTCTTGCAACCCACTATTGAGATGGTATTCTTGGTTGTCTGCTTGGGTTCCTTTGCTTTATGCGTATCATTTCAGAATGAGTTTAAATTGAGAGAAAAAGGAAGTACGGTGGTAATGTTTCACTAGTAGTGACATGAAATGTGAGCTGGTATACCTAGAGGTAGCTTAGAGGAGAGATACATCTCTTTGATCTCTATAAGAAGAGAGCCATTTTTATAAAAATGATAGAGCTTCAGAGCTAGGAGATTCAAAATTCCTGAATCCAGCTATCTGACTTTAAAAATGAGTAAGTTGAGGACAAGAGAAGTGAAGGAATTTGCTGAAAGTGGTATGACTTAATCAAGGCTAGTGAGGATTAGCACAATGAGAGCCAGTCTGAAGTCACTACGTTACATGTCCCAACTCCTTCAAAACTATGCAAAACTCTGTCACTTGTAAAATAGTCTCCATTTATCTGTACCCAACTAAAATAAAGCTGATCACATTCACATTCCTGGTTGTTGAGTCTCATTTACTGATTGCAAAAGAGTAAAATTTATGGATCACTTTTTAAATATTAAATACAACTCAATGGCTTCTATTTCATAAAGTGTACATATTTTCCTACACAGACTTAGAAGAAATACATGTCCTGTTTTCTCCCTTGCACATATTAAGTTATACATGACTAAATTATCAGAGATACTTGCTTCCAACAAATTCTTTTGGACACTACTCTGAACAAACTGAAGTGTACACTCATTAAATACTGGGGTCTGACTGATAAGAGTTTTCTGTGAGCCTTTTGCCTAATGATATTAAGACAGAGTTCCCAATTTGTACTTGTGGTGATTTACTGTTCCTGTTCCAACCATAATGATGGAAAATGTTTTTCCACTATCATTTAATTAGCCAAGCAATCCTACTAGAAATTAGTCTTGAGAATGTACCAGCAGAGAACAGATTGAGAGCCGCTCTAAAGAACTTTGCACCAAGATGAGACAACTTTAGTAGCATGGCACTGGTATTAAACACTATCAATAACAGGAGTAATCCTTTCCCATAAAAGGATTAGAACCAGAGGCGCTCAGCTTTTTGGGGCTTGTATTCCCTCTCTGTATAATGAAGAGGCAGGTCTAGCATATTTGAAATATTATTTCTAGTTGTAAGACTCTATTTCATTCCCAAAAGGATGGCCTAAATGAGTGGCCCTGAGGATAAATAGCCTTTTAATAAATATTCTAAAATAAATGTAAAGTTATCCTAAAGCAAAAAAGAAAATCTAGCTTAACTACATATGGCCAGTAACAGTCCCATGCATTCAGCAAAATACAGGCATACCTTGTCTTACTGTGCTTTACTTTATTGCACTTCATAGATGTTGTATTTTTTTACACATTGAAGGTTCGTGGCAACCTTGCATCAAGCAAAACTATCAGTGCAATTTTCCCAATAGTATATCATCACTTTGTGTCTCTGTGTCACATTTTCGTCATTCTCACATTATTTCAAACATTCTTATTAATATTACAACTGTTATAATGATCTGTGCTCAGTGACCTTTGATGTTACTATTGTAATTATTTTGAGGCACTACCAACCACACCCATCAACGATGATAAACTTAATTGGTAGATGTTATGTGTGTTCGCCGCCTCTCTCCCTCCCCATGAGCCTCCCCATTCTTGAGGTACAACAATATTGAAATTAGGCTCATTAATAACCCTACAATGTCCTCTAAGTGTACAAGTGAAAAGAAGTCATGTGTCTCTCACTTCAAATCAAAAGCTAGAAATGATTAAGCTTAATAAGAAAAACATGTTGAAAGGTGAGACAGGCCAAAATCTCGACCTCTTGCACCAAACAGCCCCAGTTGTGAATGCAAAGGAAAAGTTCTTGAAGGAAAGTAAAAGTGCTAAGCCAGTGAACACGAGTGAAAAGAAAGAAAAAGAGCCTTATTTTTGATATAAGGGCAGTTTTAATGATCTAGATAGAAGATGAAACCAGTCACAATATTCCATTCAGCCAAAGTCTAATCCACAGAAAGGCCCTAAATCTCTTCAATTCTATGAAGGCTGAGAGAGGTGAGAAAGCTGCAGAAGAAAAGTTTGAAGCTAGCAGAGTTTGGTGCATGAGGTTTAAGGAAAGAAACTATTTATATAACAGATAAAGCTAAAGTGAGGCAGCAAATGCTAATGTAGAAGCTGCAGCAAGTCATTCAGATACCCAGCTAAGATAATTGAGGAAGGTGGCTACAGAAACAACACATTTTATTATTATTCTTTTATTTTTATTTTTATTTATTTTTTTTTTTTTTGAGACAGAGTCTCGCTCTGTCACCCAAGCTGGAGTGCAATCTCAGCTCACTGCAACTTCCACCTCCCAGGTTCAAGATATTCTCCTGCTTCAGCCTCCCAAGTAGTTGGGATTACGGGCACATGCCACCATGCCTGGCTAATTTTAGTATTTTTAGTAGAGACAAGGTTTTGCCATGTTGGCCAGACTGGTCTCAAACTCCTGACCTCAGATGATCTGCTCACTGTGGCCTCCCAAACTGCTGGGATTACAAGCATGAGTCATCATGCCTGACCCAGATTTTCAATGTGAATAAAATGGTGGAAGATGCCTCTGAGACTTTCATAGCTAGAGAGGTGAAGTCAATGACTGGCTTCCAATCATTAAAGGACAGGTTGACTCTCTTGTTAGGGTCTAATGAAGCTTATGACTTTAAGTTAAAGTCAACGGTTATATACTATTCCAAAAGTCCTAGGGACCTTCTAGGGCCCTCAAGAATTATTCTAAGTCTACTTTGCCTGTGATCTATAAATGAAACAAGAAATCCTAGAAGACAGCACATCTGTTTACAGCATGGCTTACTATTCTAAGCCCACTATTGAGCCCTACTACACAGAAGAAAAGATTCCTTTCAAAATATTATTGCTTGATGCCATGATTTTATATTTAGAAAACTCCATCATCTCAGCCCAAAATCTCCTTAAGCTGATAAGCAACTTCAGCAAAGTCTCAGGATACAAAATCAATGTGCAAAAATCACAAACATTCCTATATACTAATAACTATACACTAATAACAGACAAACAGCCAAATCATGAGTGAACTTCTCTTCACAATTGCTACTAAGAGAATAAAATACCTAGGAATACAAATTACAAGGAATGTGAGGACCTCTTCAAGGAGAACTATAGAACACTACCCAAGGAAATAAAAGAGGACACAAACATTTGGAAAAACATTCCATGCTCATGGACAAGAAGAATCAATATCGTGAAAATGACCTTACTGCCCAAAGTAATTTATAGAGTCAATGCTATCCCCATCAAGCTACAACTGACTTTCTTCACAGAATTGGAAAAAACTACTTTAAACTTCATATGGAGCCAAAATAGAGCCCGCATAGCCAAGACAATCCTGGGCAAGAAGAACAAAGCTGAAGGCATCATGTTACCTGACTTCAAAGTTTACTACAAGGGTACAGTAACCAAAACAGCATGGTACTGGTACCAAAACAGATATATAGACCAATGGAACAGAATGGAGGCCTCAGAAATAACACCATATATCTACAACCATCCGATCTTTGACAAACCTGACACACATAAGCAATGAGGAAAAGATTCCCTATTTAATAAATGGTGTTGGGAAAACTGGCTAGCCATATGCAGAAAACTGAAACTGGACCCTTTCCTTACACCTTATACAAAAATCAACTCAAGAAGGATCAAAGACTTAAATGTAAGACCAAGGACCATAAAAATCCTAGAAGAAAACCTGGGCAATACCATTCAGGACATAGGCATTGGCAAAGACTTCATGTCTAAAACACCAAAAGCAATGGCAACAAAGCCAAAATTGACAAATGGGATCTAATTAAACTAAAGAGCTTCTGCACAGCAAAAGACACTATCATCAGAGTAAACAGGCAACCTACAGAATGGGAGAACATTTTTGCAATCTATCCATCTGACAAAGGACTAATATCCAGAGTCTGCAAAGAACTTAAATTTACAAGAAAAAAGCAAACAGCCTCATCAAAAAATGGGCAAAGGTTATGAACAGACACTTCTCAAAATAAGACATTTATGCAGCCAACAGACATATGAAAAAAATGCTCATCATCATTGGTCATTAGAGAAATGCAAATCAAAACCACAATGAGATACCATCCCACACCAGTTAGAATGGCAATCATTAAAAAGTCAGGAAACAACAGATGATGCAGAGGTTGTGGAAAAATAGGAATGCTTTTACACTGTTGGTGGGAGTGTAAATTAGTTCAACCATTGTGGAAGACAGTGTGGCGATTCCTCAAGAATCTAGAACCAGAAATAACATTTGACCCAGCAATCCCATTACTGGGCATATGCCCAAAGGATTATAAATCATTCTATGATAAAGACACATATACACATATGTTTATTGCAGCTTTATTCACAATAGCAAGGACTTGGAACCAACCCAAATGTCCATCAATGATAGACTAGATTAAGCAAATGTGGCACATATACACCATGGAATACTAGGCAGCCATGAAATAGGATGAGTTCATGTCCTTTGCAGGGATATGGATGAAGCTGGAAACCATCATTCTCAGCAAACTATCACAAGATCAGAAAACCAAGCACCACATGTTCTCACTCATAAGTGGGAGTTGAACAATAAGAACACATGGACACAGGGAGGGGAACCTCATATACTGAGGCCTGTGGGGGTAGGGGTCTAGGGGAGGGATAACATTAGGAGAAATAGAAATGTAGGTGACGGGATGATGGGTGCAGCAAACCACCATGGCACATGTATACCTATGTAACAAAACTGCAGTGCTGTACATGTAACCCAGTACTTAAATTATAATAAAAAGTTTTATTACTGCTTATCGACGTTGCAGTTAGTTACTCAAGAGCTCTGATTGAGGTGTATAAGAATAGTGTTGTTTTCCTGCCTGCTAATACAACATCCATTCTGCAGCCCATAGATCAAGGAGTAATTCTGATTTTCAAGCCTTCTTATTTAAGAAATACTTTTCATAAGATTACGGCTGCTAAAGATAATGATTCCTCTGATGGATTCCTCTTATGGTAAAGTAAACTGAAAACTTGGAAAAGATTCAACATTCTATATGTCATTATGAATATTTGTTATTCATGAGAGAAGAACAAAATATTAACAGGAGTTAATATTAAAAGATTAAATAAATTTTAATAGATTAAGTAAATTAACAGGAGTTAAATTAAAAGATTAACAGGAGTTTGAAAGAAAGCTGATTCCAACCTTTATCTTATCTCAGTGGTCACATCTCAATCTCCTTTGAAGATTTTTTCTCTTTACTCCAAAAACTTCTTTTTTTTTTTTTTTTTTTTGAGACGGAGTCTTGCTCTGTCGCCCAGGCTGGAGTGCAGTGGCCGGATCTCAGCTCACTGCAAGCTCCGCCTCCCGGGTTCACGCCATTCTCCTGCCTCAGCCTCCCGAGCAGCTGGGACCACAAGTGCCCGCCACCTCGCCCGGCTAGTTTTTTTTTTTTTTTTTAGTAGAGGCGGAGTTTCACCGTGTTAGCCAGGATGGTCTCGATCTCCTGACCTCGTGATCCGCCCGTCTCCGCCTCCCAAAGTGCTGGGATTACAGGCTTGAGCCACCGCGCCCGGCTCCAAAAACTTCTTAATATTCTAGTGGTTTCTCTCAGTTCTGGGGCACTTCTCATTTTTATCCATATTCACTTTATTGGTAACTGTAGAAAGTTTCATGACTTTAAATACCGAGTATATTTCAACAATTCAAAAAATTTTATCTAGGCTCAGTCTGCTGAACTCCAGGCTCATATATCCAATACTTAGATTATCATAAATTCAGTATGTCTGAAAATACATTCCTAATCTTCCCTTCTAAATCGACCCCAAATTTAGTGTCTCTCATTATAATTTATGGCAACATTTTCTAATTGCTCAGGGGAAAAACCTTGGAGTACTGTTTAAACCCTTTATATCACAATATATTTGCCAGGAATTGCTGTTGCCTCTACCTTCAAAATGGATCCATAATTGACTACTTTTCCCCATCTCCAGGACTGCCACCACCTTGTTTCTCACTTATACAAATGCAATAGTCTCCTAACAGATAAGAAAGCCCAGTGTAGCTGGGCATGTGGACAAAGGGAAGAGGTAATACCAAAGAAAAGGGCCAATAACAGATTTTTAAAAAGGTTTTTAGATAAAGGTAAGAAGCTTGATTTTATGCCACTGGGATAAGGAACCTACTGGACTGTTTTACACAGGGAAGTGATGTGATCTTATCTGTGTTTTAAGAAAGATAACTTTGCTCCTGCAAAGAGGATGGATGGTTTAAGGGTAAGGATGCCAAAAAGAGAGGGATTGAATAGGAGGTATTGCCATAGACCAGAGAAAGATGATGATGAGAGTGGATATGGAGGGCAGATTCAGGATGGAAGTAGATAATAGAGGATTTGTTGATTGAGTGACTGAGGGAAAGTGAAAGAAAGAGAAATTAATGTAGCTATTGGGTTTTTAGGTTAAGCAACCTAGCAGATGGTGTTATTATTTACTAAGTTAAGGAGATTCATTAACTGTAGTTTCATAGCATTTTCAAGTATATGGCAGAAAGACTATTCTAATTTAAATATCCTATAGATATAAACCACGCAAACTTCCATGAGTTCATTAAAATTGAGAATTTAGAGGCTGGTTGTGGTGGTTCATGCCTATAATCCCAGCACTTTGGGAGACCGAAGGAGGAGGAATGCTTGAGCCCATGAGTTCAAGACCAGCCTGGACAAAAATAGCGAAACCTCATCTCAAAAATAAACAAATAAATAAATATTAATTTGAGAATGTAGGAATTATTTTCATACATGTAATACTGTTTCTGTGCTATAAAATGAATTATTTAAGCATATCTTGATCATGTTTAAAGTAAATTATTTAAGCATATGTTGATTATGTTTAAAGATCATGTTTACAAACTTAAACTAATAGAATTGAAAGTGTCTATAATGTTAAACATTTCACAAATATTTGGCTAACCTATGTGGTGACAATTCCAGGAAAAGGAAATTTACCTACCCCAAGGACTCTAGCACCAAACTCAATTTTTAAACCTATCTAATAATTAAAACACTCATCCTTATATTAGGCCAAAACCTACCTCCTGGAGTATTTATCTAATAGTCCTGATTCTGCCATCTGTGGCAAATAAATAGCACCTAATCTAAGATAAACAACATTTGTCACCTTTGGCACCACTTTTAATTCTCTGACTCACAGCAAACATTACTAATTTACCACTGTAACCTTTCTTGCTGATCTAGCAGGGTTCCTAATCAGACTTAACACAGTATTCTTGGCAGCCACTACAAATCAATAGAAGATAAAACTAATTCCTTCAAATAAAAAAAAAAATCTTGAGTGTTTATTATGTTTCTGCATTCATTCAAGGAATCCACAGTTGACCTGTATGTAGATGGTTACACAATAATCTCATAAACATTATAAGAAATATAGAGTACTGTGAAAGCTCAGAAAATGGGTATCTGGACCAGATTAAACAGAATAAGGAAGAGTTGCCTTCTTGCTAACAGTCCTTTAGTTGAACAGACATTAAATGTATGTCAAATTTTCTTTTCTTCAATCTTAATGCCCTTAGTATCTTCAAGCTTGTGTACTAGAGGAAACTGTTAAGGCATATTAGGGAAGGGATTTCTCATCTTTTTCTATATAAAAGGCACTTAATACTTAAACATAATTAACATTAGAAGAAGTTTAGAAACGACTGTAGAGTTCTAATGTCAAAGTACAAATCAAGAAGTGTATACTCATCCAAGTGTTTCTTCTATAATGAATAGAAAGTCAACACAGGGAAGTGATGTGATCTTATCTGTGTTTTAAGAAAGATAACTTTGCATAACAACTGTGCAAGAGATTGGGTGATTAGTACATAGAAACTTTCTTTAAAAACATGGATACATAAAATTGACAATGAAATCTAGCCGACCAAGAGATTCATTAGAATAGGTCAATTAACAGAAAAATAGTGATACATCAAAAATATATAATGTTGAGTAGTGAATCTATTTAAATATAGAAATTAAACAACTTTGAGTTTGACACGGTTATAATTTCTGCTCTTCCAAAGCAAGGAAGTAGTAGATACTTTGCACAGTTGAAACAATCAAAAACACTGGATGCCTATTCTGTATGACAGTTATTTTCTTAAATTTACAGGTAACTTTTTCTTTTCATGAAGAAACATTTGTTTCAAGGGCAACTATGCCTTCAGTTTTACATCTGTTCTTCTATCTCAGATATACAAAAGTAAAAATTAATCGAAGTTTTCTATTTTTAAATGAAAAAGTATCCCATTTTCAAAATTAATTTCTTTCTGAGTAGCTATTTCACCTACCCTCTTCCTTTCTGCGTATATACTGAGAAATGTATGTATGGAATATGGACAGAGAAGGCAGGTAACAATCCTTGTTAATATGTCAGATTTTTATTCTTACTTGAATTTTTCTAAACAGTATATATCATTTTTTCTATAAAAACAATAAAGCAATAAATATTTTAAAAGGATACAGGTTAAAAATCTATATGTAAATTTAGTCTTATTTATTAATTTTCATCTTATTTAGTTTTATTTATCTGAATATTTTGAGAATTCTCATCTTTAAAATAGAGATACTATCTACCTCACAGTATGATTGTGAGCTTTAAAGAAACTGATACATGTAAAATTCTTACTAAACTATCAAGTGTTTCATATTTACGTAATTTGTTACTCATGTAATGTTATTATGCATTATATAATTGCATAACATATTACACATTAGTAACATGCTGTATTATTAATATTATGTAGAATACTATATCACATTAACAAAATCTCACAATATATTCAGAGAATCAAAAGTATAAGAAATTTAAATACAAAGACAAAATATGAAGTGGTATAAATACAAACTGATAAATCTAGGGATAGATATATCTAGGGATATATCTAGGGATAGGTCTTACTTATCTGTTATTAAAGTACAATAAGGGAACATACTTTGAATAGATCCATGGTGAGAAAACACCAAGAGTTGATACAGAGGCAATGCAGACCCTGAGGCTAAAGAGAAAGGAAGCTGGAAACCCTGTACAGGGTTGTCAAATGCCAGTGCTAGTTCCACCCTAGAATGGCTCCTGGGCAAGGGCTGAGTGAAGAGATGGTGAGGCAACCCACTCTTGCCATGAAACTTTGGGATCCTAGCTACACGAGATCCCACAACCCCCATAGACATTTTAACTGCTGGGGGTGGGTGAGGGTCTGACCAGAGAGTACATAGAGAGTAGAGAGAGACAGAGCTCCACCCTGCATGGAGCCTGGGGTTTTTTGCACACAGGGCAGCTGCAGTGGAACATGGCCACAGGTGCCCATATCCCAAGGCTCCCAATCTTCCCCAAGTTGCTCTAACCCCAGTTAACTGTCGGGTCAAGAGATAGCAGGGCCAAATTTTGCAAGAAATTACACATTCAAGTCTACAAAACAAAAGCTACCAATATGATAACAGTATCAAAATCTCACTATCAGTACTAACCCTGAAAGTAAATGGTCCAAATGTCTCAATAAAAAAGCATAGAGTGGGAAGCTGGATCAGAAGACAAGATCCAATTATCTTCTGTCTTCAAAGGACCCACCTCACATGTAATGACATGCACAAGCTCAAAGTAAAGGGATGGAGAAAGATCTACCATACAAACAAAAAACAAAAAAGTGCAGGAATCACAAGTCATATCACATAAAACAGCCTTTAAAGCAACAAAAATCAAGAAGGAAAAAAAAAAGGGCATTATATAATAAGAAAAGATACAATGCAACAAAAAGGCTTAACTATCCTCATTATGTATGCACCCAACATTAGTGCACCCAGATTCATAAAACAAGTTCTTCTTGACTCACAAAAACACATAGATAGACACATAATAACAGTAGGAGACTTCAGCACACCACTGACAGCATTAGACAAATCATCCAGTAAGAAAACTAACAAGTTTTGGATTTAAACTCCACAATTGAGCAATTATACCTAACAGATGTCTACAGAATGTGCCACTCAATAATCACAGATTATATATTCTTCTCATCTGCACCCAGAATATGTCCAAGGATTGAATACATGCCGGTCATAAAGAAAGTCTCAAGAAATTAAAAAACTTGAAACCCTACCAAGCACTCTCTTGGACCACAGTGCAAAAAAAATAGAAATCTGTAACAAGAAGAACTCTCAAAACTACACAAATACATGGAAATTTAACAACTTGCTCCTGAGTAACTCTTGGTGAGCAACAAAATTAAGGCAGAGATCAAAAAATTCTATGAAATTAAAAAAATTAGAGATACATCTTACCAGAACATTTGGGATGCAGCTAAAGCAGTAGTAAGAGTAAAGTTTATAGAAATAAATGCCTTCATCAATAAGTTAGAAAGATCTCAAATTAACAATCAAATATCACACCTAGAGGAACTAGGGGAAAAAAGAACAAACCAACCACAAAGTTAGAAGAAGAACAGAAATAACTAATATCAGAGAAGAACTAAATGAAATTGAGAAGCAAAAGTCTACACGAAAGATCAGTTACACCTAGAGTTGGTTTTTCAAAAGAGTAGACAAAATTATTAGATCATTACATAGATTAACAAGGAAAGAAAGAGAAGATCCAAATAAGCACAATCAGAAATGACAGAGATAACATTACAATTGATCCCAGAGACAATATATATTCAGAGACTATTATGAACACCTATATGAACATAAATTAGGAAGTCTAGAGGAAATAGATACATTCCTGGAAACACAAAATCTTCTAAGTCTGAACCAAGAAGAAAGCGAAAACATGAACAGAGTAAACAAATAGACCACTGGGACAGAAAAGAGGACCCAGAAATAAAGCCAGAAACCTAACAACCATTTGATTTTCAACAAAATTGACAAAAATAAGCAATGGAGAAAGGCCTCCCTATTCAGTAAACGGTGCTGAGATAACTGGCTAATCATATGCAGAAGAATGAAACTAGACCTCTTCTGGTCACCTTATACAAAAATTAACTCAAGATGAATGCAAGATTTAAATTATAAAAATTGTAGAAGAAAAGCTAGGAAATACCCTTCCAGACATTGATCTTGGCTAAGAATTTATGGCTAACTCAGCAAAAACAATTGCAACAAAAACAAAAATTGATAAGTAGTACCTAATTAAATGAAAAGAGCTTCTATACAGCAAGAGAAACAATCAACAGTGTGAGCAGACAACCTACACAATGAGTGAAACGATTCACAAACTATGCATCTGAGAAAGGTCCAATATTTAGAATTTATAAGGAAGCTAAACAAATCAACAAACAAAAACAGAAACAATTTCATTAAAATAATGGGCAAAGAACATGAACAGACATTTCTCAAACAAGGACATTCCAGTGGCCAAAAAATGTATGAAAAACAGGCTCAACATCACTAATCATCAGAGAAATGCAAATGAAAACCACAATGAAATACCACCTCACACCAGTCAGATTGGCTATTAAACAAAACAAAACAAAACAAAACAAAACAAAAAAAACAGGTGTCAGTGAGGCTGTAGAGAAAGAACACTTATACACTCTTGGTGGGAATGTAAGTTATTCATCCACTGTAGAAAGCAGTATGCAGATTTAGTGAAGAACTTAAAGTCCCATTCAACCCAGCAATCCCATTACTGGGTACATACCCAAAGGAAAATGAACCATTCTACCAAAAAGACACGTGCACCCATATGTTTATCACTGCACTAGTCACAATTGTCAAGACATGGAATTGATCTATGAGTCCATCGACAGTGGACTGAATAAAGAAAATGTGGTACATATGCATTATGGAATACTATGCAGCCATAAAAAGAATGAAATAATGCCCTTAGTAGCAACACGGATGCAGCTGGAAGTTATCATCCTAAGAGAATTAATGCAGGATCAAAAAACTAAATACCATATGTTCTCACTTATAAATGGGAGTTAAACCCTGACTACACATGGACATAAAGATGGAAACAATAGACACTGAGGATTACTAGAAGTAGGGAGGGAGGAAGGCGTGGGCTGAAAAACTACCTGTGGGGTACTATGCTTGCTACCTGAGTGATGGGATCATCTGTACCTAAAATCTCAGCATCACACTATGTACCCATGTAACAAACCTGCACTTTTACCCTCTGAATCTAAAATAAAAGTTGAAATTATTTTTGTCAAAAATATAATTAGGTGGTGGTGCAATTTTTTTTCTTGAGTGATAGTTATTACAACTAGGTATGTTGAGGGGAAAAAGTCTAGGAAGTATCAAGTAAGACTTAGTCTCCATTAATAATTCCTCAGCTCGAAAGGGCCTATATCTTCCTATTCATTATAGAATTTCCTATAAGATTAAATTTTATCTCATAAGTACCAGTAATTATCCCTAAAATTTGTTTTAATTATAACTTTGAATTCTAAATGTGTTCAACTACTGTTTGTTTACATAGGGACTGTGAGATATTTTTCTATACCTCCTATTGTTGTTTGAAGTCCTTTGCAAGCCTCCTTGTAAACAAATCCCTACAAGACTCTTTGTAGATAAGGGCTTGTAGATAATTTTTTCAGATCATTAAGAGATGTTGATAAAATGCTCAAATAAAATATAAATAAATATTAGGCTACTTAAACAAAATCCAGAATCTGAGCAGATGGAAATCTTATCTAAGCACAGGATTATTATGGAAAGTAATACCTCAATTTTTTTCAATCTGATAATTTTCCATGCACATAACCTGCAGTTTGCTTTTGAAAACTATATTAAGAGGTTTTTTCTTCTTAGTTGATGACCTTTTTCCTTACAGTTAGAGTTATCAAATATAGTCAACCAAATTACTGAGTTCAAATGCTTTTCAAAAGGAAATGTTCAACTTGTACAAATTTAAAACCAGATTAATTTATCTGCCACACTTATTGGAGAGTATTGAACTTATCTGCTGCCAAGCATCTGACCCTGGTTCTGCATCTTGATTCATGCTTGATCTGGCAAGCAATCATAAATACCCATATATTCAAACCTTGAGGTAGCAAAGGTGTAATTGGTAGAAGCAGAACACAGAGGACACAAATAAATTGAATTTATATAAGAAAAGGTCAGGGAAAAGCAAATTATATTTATTATTTTAGATGCTAGATTTCTAGTCTTTGATTTTTTTTTTTTTTTTTCTAGGAATCTGATGAGTTAGGGTGGTTAGTATTTTAATCTATTGTATGGTGACATGAGGGGAATTTTTAAAACCTAAGAACCTTGTAAACACTGGCCAAAAATGGAAAAAGTTGTTGAAAATACTGAAACATAGCTACTTGAAAATTATTTTAGCATTATGAAGTTACAGAAGATCGAGCACAAAGACATTGTCAGAGAACCTGTGGAAAGCCAATCAAAAGAAGAATGATTTATCAGAAATATAAACAGAATTATTGTATGGAGAATGAGATAATTCCATTTATCATTTGTTTAACAATTTTCTTGAGCATTTTATTTTATATCACAAAGATTTAACATCGGTAATAATAAAAATGTAAATTAATGCAATGCATGCCCTTTTGCTGAAAAATTGACAAAGGATAGGAAAAGGATAATGTTCATTTTGCCAAAAGTTTAACAAAATTGACAATAATGAAAGTATAAGTGATAATTTATTATTGTGGATCTAAATCACAGAAATGATTTGATGCATGCAGGTTCTCTATAAATATATAAAGAGGAAGATAAACAGTTACATTAGTACTTTAAATACACCCTTCCTCTTAATAGATCTGGTCCCTGTAGTCCCATGGTAACACAGAAAAATGGAAGGCAGTCTGACACTTAGAAACTTAAAAGATTTTGTAAGACTCCATTGCCCACTCGTGCCTAGGAGGCATCAAAGCACTCTTAAGATAGGTATATAAAGCACATTCTGCCCAAAGATTTTATAAATTGAAACCAGATTTTCTCACTGTAATGGAAAAACATATTTTTAAAAGAATATCTATTCATTTCTCACGCCATCAAGTTCAAAACCATTTTCTCATTACCCTCCAGCACCATAGCAACCAGTAAGATTATCTGGTTTGACTTATAAAAGCATTGGCCCACTTTGAAATAGAGTGTCTATTCATGAAAACTGAAAAAAATTTCCTTATGAAACCTGATTTTATGATAGCTTGTCCCCTAAGGCTTCACTTGGATTCTCACCAAAGACCACTATCATCAATAGAACAGAAGAATGTTAACTCTCTATAGCATCCTATATATCCATTTTGTGCACAGGTTTTCAAAGTCACATTTTCAAATGTTGGACTTGCTTTCTTAAGTGAATATTATGCAGAGCCCAGTATACAGAACAGATTAAGGTAGAGCTGATTTGCTAAAAGCAGAATGAGAGACGACCACCCTCCAAGTTTAAGGTCCCACTTTTATCTAGGAAAATCCTGAGGCATATTCATTGAATCTTAAGGACAAGGTGAATTCAGTTAAAACACCAATGAACTAGAAGAAGGTAATAAAATGTTCTAAGGCAAAAGAAGATAAAAGGTTGTCAAAAACAGAGAAACTAGGTTTGGCAGGGTGGCTGACGCCTGTAATCTCAGCACCTTGGGAGCCTGAGGCAGGAGGATCCCTTGACCCCAGGAGTTTGAGACAAGGCTGGGTAATGTGGGGAGACCCTGTCTCCATATTTTAAAAAACAATAATTAGCCAGACATGCTGGCACACGATTGTAGTTTCAGCTACTCTGGGGTCTGAGGTGGGAGGATTGCTTGAGTCCAGGTATTAGAGGCTGCAGTAAGCTATAACTATGCCACTGCACTCCAGCCCAGGTGGCAGAATGAACCTCGTCTCAAAAAATAAAAATAAAAAGACAGAGAAACTAGATGACTATTAGTACATCCTCTGATGGGGCCTTCTAGAACTAAAATGCTGGCAATGTTTGGTTTGTTCCTGAGATTAATAGCTGCTAAATGTAAGACCCAAGAGAGTCCTTTCTTCAGGTTCTTTTATGTTGTCCTTATTTAATTGTCAGTTTCTGGGAAAGCAAAGAAAAAAATATAAAAACTTTTAATATTTAAGATAAACATATAGTTTATTTGTACCTGAGTATATTTGTGTTTCTTTAAAATTTGATATAAGTATTACCTGTCATTTATTTTGATATGTATCAGGCTATTTTGTGTTGCTATAACAGAATAGCACAGACTGGTTAATTTGTAAAGAAGCTTCTCATAGTTCTAGAGGCTTAGAAGTCCAAGATCAAGGTGCCAGCATCTTGTGAGGGCTTTCTTGCTGTGTCCTCACATGGCAGAGAGCAGGAGGAATGTATCCACTCCCCCAAGCCCTTTTTACAGTTGAATAAATCCATTCATGAACAAAACACCTCCCAAAGGCTCCATCTCCCAACACTGCAGGACTGGGGATCAAGTTTCTAACAAATGACTTTTAGGGAACACATTCTGACTGTAGCAATATGCAATTATTAATATTGGTAATTTATTATATATTAATTCATTTTTAATAGCATCTCCCTTTGTAAATAGTTAACCTGGTCATTTGGTAGATAAAAACTTGTAAGACCCAAGATACTTGAAACTACTCTACCCAACTGGTCTTAATTGCCTACCCATTAAGAATGGTTTCCCTTGGTTTAAATAGTTCCAATTCTTATACGATCATATTTGTTTTTATAATTTTGCAGCAGAAAAGGAATGCTTAGATTTGTTATTTAAGAAATGGCAGCATAGTGCAAACAGAGATCATGAATGTATTTTGTTTTGAAATCTAGACACATACGACATGAAATAATTGAGTTTCGTCATCCTCAAGTAAGAGATAAGTCCTCCCTCTTTTTTCTGACCCTTAGTAACCCCTATTTCTCTGCCTTTCTTTCCATTCTAATCACACTGAATTCCCTTCTAGCCCAAATAGCCAATATAAGAAGAGGCTATGGAAATTAAGTTCCTCTAACAGAAGACCTGTGATTGACCTTGGAAATGACCTTCCCATACAATCAATGGTATAAATGGTACCATAACAGTGTCACATGTGTTAATTAGGCATTTATGAGCAGAAATGGGGATCCAATAATAATTTATAATGTTATTCTAATATGTTTTAAATCGATATATTAATGGCTTATGAAACATAATTTACGTATCTGTTCTGGTTTTTTTTGTAAAAAATAAGGATATCTTAGACTCTGAGACACAAATATAATTAGTAGACTATTTTGCTGCTCTTTAATAAGTTCATAAAATTACTCTATTCCTCTACTAACACAGTGATGAATGGTATCATGTGAGCTTCACTAATATTCATTCCCTAAATTCTAGTAATGATCCATTTAATTATGTGTTTTATTTTTAAATCTTTTGTTTCTGTGATTTTCTGAAAATTTTTTTGAGTATTTCCCAGAGCAACAACATAAAATACAAACTGCCTCTGAAAAAACCCCAAGAATGACATCCCAAAGATTATACTATCCTCAGGGTCACAGAGTCCATGTTATGTGAGGTCTAATCTGAAACACTCCATTAGATAACAAAAAATAGCCCATTTTCATTTGCTTTTACATCAGTAAGATATAATAAATTTCCAATATTAACACTTGATATTTTAAAAAGCATATTTAATGCTATAGAAGCAGAGTACATTCACATCTATTCTTCACATATGTATATGTCAAGTACTGGGTTGACAATAAAAAAACAAATATTTCAATAATGAAGACACTAACACATAATGCCTGCCACCATTGCAAAATACTAAGTTAAAAAAATATATTCAATGTAAGATAGGGAAAAAGTATTCCATAAATAGGTAAGCCCAATAATTGGAACAAATTAAATCAGAACAGATTAGAATAGCATTGCCAACAAACATGTAAAAATATAACATCATCTAAAATTATAATTGCTTTGCAAATTAAATCACATTTTGGACTGTTTTTCATCCAAAAAGCTTTTTTGACATAACATGGTCCCCTATTTCTCAGATGTATATTTTTTCACATATAAATAGATATCTACATTTAACATAGTCTTATGAGATCTTTTTTCTCTGATAATCTATTAATAAAATAGCATCTTACAATCAATGAAATATAGTATATATGCATATTTTCTATTTTTAAGGCAAACACTACCACTAACTTGCCCATTAATACATCTTTGAAAAATAATGTCCCTGCTATTTACGCTATCACAGAGGCATCTTGAGACTGTGAATATTAATAATGTATAAATGAAATACCATGTCTGCTTCTCTTTCAAAATCCCCAAAAAAGATATGGTAGGTCTCAGATTATTTATGTCCAAGGGAATAGGTTTATCTTGCATACGTAAAACATTAGAAATGTCTACTTCTCCACAGTGAATTTGCAACTTCCACGAACACAGCAGCTGTGTGATATCTTTCTGACACTTTCTGAGTAATTCCATGTGGCCAAAATCTATGGTTCTCCATGGAATATTTTACTCTTGTAATTAGCAGCCAGTCCTTGCTTTTAAAGCACACAAAAGATTCAACATCCTTTTCATTGTACTTGTAATAATTGCTGCATCTATTTTTGAGTCTGCCATTAGACTATGAACTCATTTGAGTCAAGAATTACCTTAGTTATCTCTCTGTTGCTCACAAGAAGCACAGTATCTGATGCAGAGTTTGTCAGTACTCAAGAAAATCTGTATAGAATGATAATTGTAATGAAAAAACATACACCACAAGAAGATGCTGCAAGAATAACAGAAAGACAGTAGGACTAAAGTTTATCTTTTTCTCTCTGTTCTCAGATAAGGATTTACAGCAAACTTTCCAGATCTACTGAGGCTCAGGTCCCTTCCTTTCCCATAAATAGTCTGTCAGACTTTTGTTTTGGAATTAGGAGATGATATGTTTCAGTTACATATACCACTTTAAATGGATCCATATTTCTACAGGGAAGTGGCAAAGTCTCTGACTTTTCCTCACAAAACTTCACACTAATGATCTGCCCCCCCTACCTCTTTAGTTTTTTGGACAATAAAATTAACCAAGATGAATTAGGGGGAAAAGGAGAAGAAAGTGCCATCACCACCACAGTTTGTTACATTTTTTATTGTAGCAGCAATGAGATATATAAATGTATTTTAAAATCACCTGAGGGGAAGAGCTGACAGCTCCCCAGAAACAATAAGAAATAGCTCCCTGGAGAAGGTCCCTAAAACTTGCTTCCTTACAGTCTCAATATGAAACACACTCCTTTGACTCACTGAACCTTTTTAAAAAGTACTGGGAATAGCTACCAGTTCAGACTTCATCCCCACTGGCTCTGTACTAAAGTGACAAAATGCTACCATCTTAAAGACAGGTGACAACATTTCTGGTCTCAATAATCCACACTGGATCCAAAAGAACAGAACATAGCACAGAAGTTAGATATAAAATATTTATTAAAAGATAATAAATAAAGTAACAAATGAACAGATCTTTTGAAAAAAGCCATTCACACAAAAATGGACAGTCTACAAAGATGAAAGCATGATAAAATGCATACAGTTTTAAAAAAAAGTTCCAAGTTTTCAATGGCAATAAAATATAAATAATTCCAAGCTTCTTTGAAAAATCACAATGTAGCTAGGTTAGAAATATTGCTAAAACTTACTTTCAAGTACATTAGTTGGGTATCATGTATCCCAATTATAGAAGTGAATACATGCTTGTGGAAATCTATTAAAAACATAAAAGTAAGAAAGATAGTATTACATAAATAACTTCATCACCCAAAGATAAACACAGCTAAAATACATATATAAATTCTCATTTGTTTGTAAGGGTCCTAAGGGTTCTCTCTGCCTCATTTTTCAAAGAACACTATTCCTATTTCTTTTTGAAAAACAGGTATGCCATCATATTTTTCTACCCACCCACCAAGCCGCCTTCCATGTAGCAACATTCTCATATAATGAAAATCCAAGATATTTTTACCAAAAGTTTAAGGTGAGATGGGAAACTGTTGTGTGTTTCTTTTTCTTGCATAAAAATGTGGTGCCTGCCGGGCACGGTGGCTCACGCCTGTAATCCCAACATTTTGGGAGGCCCAGGCAGGCAGATCACGAGGTCAGCAGATCGAGAATATCCTGGCCAACATGGCGAAACCCCGTCTCTACTAAACATACAAAAATTAGCAGGGTGTGGTGGCAAGTGCCTGTATTCTCAGCTACTCGGGAGGCTGAGGTAAGGAGAATTGCTTGAACCAGAGAGTCTGAGGTTGCAGTGAGCCGAGATTGCACTCCAACCTGGTGACAGAGTGAGACACCGTCCCCGCCCCCCCCCCAAAAAAAAAAAAAAGGTGGTGCCTTAGGTGATTTTGTTTGTTTGTTTGAGATGGAGTCTCACTCTGTCGCCCATGCCATCTCAGCTCACTGCAACCTCCGCCTCCCGGGTTCACGCCATTCTCCTGCCTCAGCCTCCCAGTAGCTGGGACTATAGGCGCCCGCCACCACCCCCGGCTAATTTTTAGTATTATTAGTAGAGACGAGGTTTCACTGTGTTAGCCAGGATGGTCAGGATCTCTTGATGTCGTGATCCACCCGCCTCGACCTCCCAAAGTGTTGGGATTACAGGCGTGAGCCACCACGCCCAGCCGCGTTAGGAGATTTTTAAAAATAACCTGACTCCTGATTATTTTTCAAATGTAATAGAAATTCAGAGTTGTCCAAAATAACATACAGAATTGTAGAATAACATGCCATTTTGCTTTACAACTAAGTCTTCACACTTATGAGTAAATTAGACCAGATTAAAGCCCTCTAAATGTCTGATATTTATCAGAGGCACAGCTTCTATTTCAGTTCCTAATCATGATTTTTATTGCTAATAATACAATAAATGTAAAGCACTGTCCACAATGGATCTAATTACAAGCATGCTATTAGAAAAAAAGGTTATATTCATGTATTTCATGAGAGAACGTTTTCTGTATTGCCATCTCTTTCTAAATAAAAACTTTTTTGAAATATTCTATTAAAAAGTTACAGAAAAGAATAAACAGCTTGGCAATCTGATTGCAACAAGAGAATATACTATTATATATGCAATAACTAAAAAAATAAACTTTTATGGTATGTTTTTTAAATGCTTAACTCAAACTAATCCTATACTAGTAGGATTATCAGTAAGAACTCTTAAATAAGGCCAGGCACAGTGGCTCATTCCTGCAATCCCAGCACTTTGGGAGGCTGAAGCAGGTGGATTGTTTGAGCTCAGGAGTTCAAGACCAGCCTGGGCAACATAGCAAAATCCCACCTCTACAAAAAAAAAAAAAAAAAAAATTAGCCGGGTGTGGAGCTGTGCTCCTGTAGCCCCAGTTACTTGGGAGGCTAAGGCAGAATTGCTCGAGTCCAGGAGGCAGGGGTTGCAGTGAGCTGAGACTGCACCATTGCACTCCAGCCTCGGGGACAGAGTGAGACCCTCTTTGAGAAAAAGAAAAAGAAAAAAAAAAAACCTTTTTTTCTAGCCTGGTTTTTTTCCGGAGACGGGATCTCACTCTGTCGCCCAGGCTGGAGTGCAGTGGCCGGAACTCAGCTCACTGCAAGCTCCGCCTCCCGGGTTCACGCCATTCTCCTGCCTTAGCCTCCCGAGTAGCTGGGACTATAGGCGCCCGCCACCTCGTCAGGCTAGTTTTTTTGTATTTTTTACTAGAGACGGGGTTTCACCATCTTAGCCAGGATGGTCTCGATCTCCTGACCTCGTGATTCGCCCGTCTTGGCCTCCCAAAGTGCTGGAAAAGAAAATACTCTTAAACGTTTTTTAACATTTTCTAAAATTGGCTAAAAGAAAGCAAACATTCTTTAAATTAGCAGATCATTAGCAGAAAAAGTATTGCACTCCAAAATCTCAGCTGCAAGATAAATACAAACTGAGGTTACAAATCAGTAATGTCTCCATATGTATGAAGTTACATTGATGAAAATTTCACATAACACTAAATAGCAGAAAGGCTCATGCAGTCGTCCAGACTCTAACATCACCTTATGTATTAAGGAGTCATTATCCAACTTAAGACACCAGAATTTTGATTCTATAACTATCTCTGAGTGACCATCTACATTTCTAGTTTTATTATACTCCATTTTTCCCCATCAAAGCTTTTGTTTATTAAGCCCAAGAAGAATAAGATAAAATGAAGAAAAATGGATATGTGGTACACAAATCCCTCTAGGTGACACAAAAATTGACATGTCTGACTCGGAGGGCATATTCAATAAATAACTGTTTATTAAATGAAAAGAATGCAGTAAGAACAATGGTCAGAATTGAGGTAAAGTAGATGGCCTGCATTTAAAAAATAGTTTTCCTAATCTTTCTACCACTTCAAGCATCCCTTGCATCAACACATTTTTTTTGTTGTTGTTGCAAACTCCTGATACAATCATTGATTATTCCCTGCTTGCTGGTAGTAAGAAACAAAAAGGTGGTATTAAATTTAGTCAAAACAACACCTGGATGAAAAGAACCTCAGTGAATAGATCTGACTGGAAGAAAAAGAAGTTTATATGTTGGGCCCCACACGTGACTTCAACCCCTAAGGGTGTTCTCTTCATTTAATTTCTCCTTTAAAATGACTGCTTATGCTTAATGGTTAATAATAATAGAAATGGTTAACAGTTTCCATACTTACTACTCCCCTGAATGTCTTCAGCCTCTTATTCAGAAGTTTCACATAACATCTAGTCAATATAAAGGGAATAATAAGCTGCAATTAAATGTAATATAAAGCCATTGATACCTTTTTGTTGTACTGTATTAAGTAACTGTAGATTAAACTCTTATACCTTTCCACTATTATGTTGATGGCTAAAGTAATTAAATTATAGGATATAATAAATCATGCTTAGGAAAGATGAAACAAGAAATGGATCTCTATATTTAAGAACAGTTAGCAAACACTCTTTGTTTTTACTAAGCCCAAGGTGACAGATAATTCAGGGGGGTTAGATGGAACTGTACTATATCTTGATTATGATGGTGGCCACAAAAATATATGCATTTGTTAACAGGGCATGGTGGTGCTTGCCTGTAGTCCTAGCAGGCACCTAGGAGGCTGAGGTGGGAGGATCACTTGAGCCCAGGAGTTAGGGGCTGCAGTGAGCTATCATTTTGCCACTGAACTCCAGCCTAGGTAACAGCTAGACTCTGTCTAGAAAAAAAAAAAAAAAAAAAGTCCAGAACCAAAATCCTGGAATCAATAGCAAAGAAACCTGATGGGAGAAGGTTTTACATTAAAATATTGTTTTGTAAGAATATTTTATGGTTTCAGAGTAGAATAAAGGATTTGATTAACCACATGCTTTATTCAAGTAAATATTCATATTAAAATAACTAAAATGAAAAACAAAACAACAGAATTCAGTGTGCATATTGCAATCTAGGAAAAAAAGAATTAAAAAAATCAAAGTTTAGATAATTGAAAGTAAATATACATTAAAATACATGATATAAGTATATAAAATATCAAAGTAATTATAAATGAATTAATCTCTCCCACTAAAAGATGAGGATTATAATTTTGAATATTAAAGTTTAGTTGCTTCCTGATTACAAAAAAATTACAAGTTAACAGAACAGAAATACTGAAAATAAAAGGATATTTTAAAAGTTTACTAGACACGTAATAACCAAGAAGATGCAGCTATATTTATATTAAATTTTAAAAGCAAAGATAAAGAGAATCGCTTCTCTTTATTAGACAATTAAATTCACCAGGATGATATAAAACTTATAAACTCATATATACCTAATAATATAGTATGAAAATACATAAAAAATTGAGAACGCTATGAGAAAAAATAGACAAACCTATTGTTATACTAAGTGATTTTATATTTCCCTATGTTAATAACAGATCAAGCAGACAAAACAATTCAATGAGTCAGTAAGCTTACAGAAAACTTGAGAAATACTACTAAAATGATTGATATAGTATAGGTGCGTATGTTTACAATTTTTTACCCCAAAATGAAAAATACGAATATTTGTAAGTATAAATTAGACATTTATAAAATCCAGTCATTTACTGGATCATAAATCAAGTTTCAAAATATTTCAAAGATTTTCTATCATAATAATCCTGTCACATTTTCTGTACATGGAGGACTCATATTGGTAATAACAATTTTATAAATATTTATAAATATTTAAAAAGTAAAAGCATTTCTAAATAAGTCGTTTGCTAGGTAGAATTAATAAAAATTAGAAAACTTAAAGTTCAAAAATAACATTGCATATAAAAGAGTACTTAGAGGGAAATTTGTCCTCCAAAATGTTTGTATTAGAAAGACTAAAAATTAACCCGCTAAGTATTCAACTTAGGTAGACAATGAACACAAGAACAAAACCAAAGGAAGTGGAAGAAATTAAATAATAAATGTAAAAACAGAACATTATAAATAGAAAATGAAGACAAAACAAAAATAATCCATTAGTTAAAAAGAGATAAATTAATAATTGCTATATCTCTAATATGCAACAGGCACAGTGCTGTCTTCTTCTATCATTTTATTTCAAGATCGATCAAGTATAATTATATCCTCATTTCATGTTAAATGACTTAACAAAGTTCACATGGTTAGTAAGGTGGATATTAAAATATATGTCTCTCAGATCCAAAGCCTGTGGGGCTTTTTCTAATATAATTTAAACATCTTCATATTTCTTTATCAAAAAAGGTATTGCTTGAAATCTAGTCTCCTTAGTTCATGCTTTACCAGCTGAATATGATTAAAAAAAAAAAAGTCAAAATAAATTAAAAAGCGAACAAACAATTTTCACAAATTGAAATTTGGAGGACCAAATCATAAAACTATCTATAACCCTATTACTCATAGTGTAATTAATGGACTGGTATAACCTGGAAGATTGTTAAAAAATGAATAATCTCAGTCCTGAACATGTTCTGCCTAATGTGATGGACCAGAGCTTAGCCAACTGCCATCTCAGAGAGCTAAGAAATGTAAAATTTTATTAAATTTGTGGGCAGCAAAATTGGCCTTCTATTAGTAAAGAAGAACACAGATTTTAATAGCAACTAGTTCTCTTTGCCACTGACTATTTAAGAAAGAGAAAAAGAAGAAAGTCAGTTTAATAAATTAAACTATGTTCAGTTGAAGTCAAGCATCAGAATGACAAGGAGTCTGAAAAACCAAAGATACAAAGAGTGGCTAAAGGTACCAGGGACATTTTGACTTGAGAAAGTGACCTGACACCTGCTGTCCAATTTGCAATTAATTGCTTAACTAAAGCAGCCATAAACAAGATCAGTAATTAAGAGCTATAAAGGAGCAGAATTAAGCTCAATACAAATAAAGATATTTTATTAGGAGATATCCAGTCACAAACCTAGTAAAGCTAGTGAAAATGCACCGTATCCTAAAGAATGTCACAACAAGCTGAGTGAATGTTTGCTAGGGATATTGCAGAAGGGTTATGTTCAGAAAAACTGAAGAGGCCTTCCAAGTCTATGTTCAAGTTGTACTACTAATAATCACATACTTTCTTTACTTATCATACCCATAATCCATCAAATTTACATATTTAAAATTTAGCTAGTTCATCTATATCTGTTGTCTAAAACTGGTCTGCAATGGAAAATGCCTAAACATTCTCATATTGTGAAATCATTATATACTTGCTCATGTATGATCATTTTCAAAAGGAATGTCACTTCCAGAAAATAGTCCAGCACTAGATTCACATGTTTTTAATAAGTTTTATCAAATTATAAATATATTAACTGAAGGTCAATATGTTGTCATTATGATATCTGGTTAAAAATAAAATGTGAGCTTTTCTTTCTTTCTAAAATAGATTTGGTCATAAAACAAGACTGCTTCCACTATAATTTATTTTCCAATTAATTGCATAATTAAATCTCAAACCACAAGAGAAAATACTCTGTTTCAAGCTGCATATTAGCCTATGGTTTTCATCATATCAACTGACATAATGAGCAAAGTAGTAATTATCATGAAATAGGCCAGTGCTGTATACATAACTCTTTTTCCACAAAATGCATGAATAGCTAACATGACTAAGTACCTAAATAACATCTCTGGTCCAAAATTCATAAAATGAATAGAATGTACATATTCAATGTGTAATACTTTAAAGAGACCTAGGTACAAGACAGGTGAATTACAAAAAGACTGACATCACCTCTGGAAGTTGCTTATAAACATGGGAATACAACCCATATTACAGTCACTATTACCTATTTCCATATGCTAAAACATATCCCTTATCTATTTTTCATAACTATGTCACTACTCTATAGGTACAATATTATCCCATAATATACAGTTATTCCTTCATATATAATCCAGTGCTTTTTGTTTATAAATTAAGTAAAACCTTTCATAGCTCAAGATGAGAAAAGAAAACATTTAGGTGTATGAGATGTCTCACAGCCACATATGAAAACAGAGATTTCAAACTGGTATATCAATGTAGTATAATCAATCATTCAATCAATCAACAAGTGCTCATTAAGTTTTGAATCTATGTCTATAGTAAAGATTAAATTACAATGAACTCTTTTCTTTCCCTTTAAAAAATTAGAACCTTTTTCCATATTCGGATATTAAGAAAATTATCTAAGTCTCCTTTTTCAGATATAATAGACTGTGGACTATAAACTAGCAGCAAGAATCACATGTAAATAGGAATGGTGCAAGTTAGAAAAAACTATGTATAATTTAACCCATTCTATTTGAAGATCTATATGATTTTGTATTTCAATATTTTATTGTCTGTATTTAAGTTTGTTACAGATATATCCTTTTTGATATGTTGTAAAATTTATAAGACCAGATATACTATTAAATGAGACAGAATATGTGTAATCTATGCACACATCTTATTTAATGTTTATGGCCTCTCTCTTAACAAAGCATTGTAAAAGATAAAAACAAGAAAACTTAGATGGAAGTTTTAAAATAAAGTAATATGCTAATCAATAACAAAAATTCAAACTAACGAAGATATTTACTAAGATGAATATGAAGAAACACATATTGAATCACTGCCATATATCTTTTATAGTATAGTTATAAATTATAAACTCCAGGAGTTTACCCCAGAAAAGCATATTAATTTGAATTTGAGCAGGAATGATGATATTGACACACAGCACCTAGAGAACATAATGTATTGAATGGTAATTATAATAATAGAATATAGATTAGACAAATAACATTTATTTATTTGGTCTTTGACAAATCAAACTGACATTTATTTATTTATTTATTTATTTATTTATTTATTTATTTGAAACAGAGTCTCACTTTGTCACCCAGGCTTGAATGCAATGGCATGATCTTGCCTCACTACAGCCTCGACCTCTGGGGTTCAAGCAGTTTTCATGCCTCAGTCCCCCAAATAGGGGGAATTACAGACATACACCACTACGCCTGGCTAATTTTTGTATTTTTTTTTTTTTTTTTTGAGATGGGGTTTTTGCCATGTTGCCCAGGCAGTCTCGAACTCCTGAGCTCAAGCCATCTGCCCAACTCGGCCTACCAAAGTGCTAGGATTACAGACATGAGCCACTGTGCTCTGCCTAAACTGATGAATTTTAAATCTAATAATTAAAAGCAGGTGTTTGTACTCCTAAATTAATTTCCATTTCAAAACTGTCTTAGATTCAATAAAAGTAATATTTCACAGAATTTGAAGATTCTTTAGAAGACACATATCTTACAAATTATATTATTCTGAGGATAAACAATATTCTGAAAATCCAGTAAAGTCTTTCAGCTATACTTAACTTTCCTTTACTCACAACATATTCAACAATGTATACTGTTGAATCTTATAACTGTCACAAAATGAAGCTAATTATAAATTTCAAAAAGGTATATGAACATAAAATACTAAATTTTAGTTCTAAATACTAAAATTTAGAATACATTAGAGAGAGAGAGCACTCATTGCAGATATTGTCTTGCCATTTAAATTATGGGTATAAAATATTTTTGAGAATTTTGGAAGAGGAAAATGGCAAAAGACAGGATAATGAATCTAAAAGCCATTTGTGTTTTTGATTTTAAGAGAATCCATAAAATTCCATACATAAGATTCCATTCTAGTATTTTCGAACTAAAATACTTAATTTTAGTTATAAAATACTAAAATTATTTATGCTCACAGTTGTCTTACACAGCATCAAGTTTTTGAAGGCAATGTCATCATAGGATCTATATCATTTTCAGATATCTAAGTCCTTGGACAGATCTTTAAAACAGAAAAACTGAAAAAAGAAAGAATTGTAAATTTTTTTAAAAACATGGGACCTGGTATAATTAAATTAGATTCAATTGAGAAGAAATATAACCTTTTTGGTTTATATGTACAACTCTGAAATATGTGACATTTTAGAGATCCACTTAAAACTTATGTAGTCCAGTGAAATATAAATAGATTGATATGTAGTCCAGTGATATATGTAACCCAGTGAAATAGACGGACAGCATAAATGTTGCTTGTATAATGGGGACTTCATGTATAATCTAGTTTTGAATATAGAAACAGCTTTAATACATAATTTCCAGGCCAAGAAACACTAAGTGTAATTAAGTGTTGAATTCAGTGATTTTAGTGCTGCAATAAAAATGGGAGCAGAGAGTTTTATGAAACAATCAAAATATTAAAAATGAAAATAAAAATACAGATATTTAACACATTTTCAGCAAACTAATTTCTTCTAAGCTCGTCTCCTGATATGGCCTAAACCATTGGCATTGCTAGTTAATCACTTCCAGGGGAAAAAAAAAAGGAAACTACTTCAAGATCGTAGGCTTTCTATTTTACTATAAATGTTCATGCTCTGAAATGTTTCAGTTAGCAGTCTTGGTAACATTAATTCACTACAAGAACCAATGATCAGATTCCTGAGTAAACTAGAGGAATAAAACATAATTAGTTACCACCAATGTGCAGAGACATTGTAAATGTGATTAAAAGTTTGTGTTTTAATTGTAAATTCTATTAACCTATTTCAGTGTCTGAAAATCTTTCAACTTCATTAGTCTATGGTATAAGAAATCTGTTTTTATTTGTGTGAGTGGGTGTGCAGACACTACATACAAATTAATTATTTTCTGGATTCAGTAAAATACATTAATCCTATAAATCCATTTATTTCACACTAGCTGGAATGTCAAGTACATAGATCACAAGACCAGAACAAAGCAGAATTGTTCCATGCTTCTGTCTGCAACCCCCTATTTCTCTCTTCTTTGTATTTTTTTTTTTTTTTTTTTTTTCATTTAGTTCTGAATTTAGGCTTGATGTTTCCTCTTACGGCAAATAGTTTTCTAAGATCCTTTCTCAAAAAAAGAGTTAGGCCTTCCAATTTGTTCATAAATAACATTCCAACCAATCTCTTAGAATCAAAAACACAAACAGCTTTTAGACTCTTAACATTTATTTTGTCATTCTTCTCTTCCAAAATTTTCAAAAATATTTTATACCCATAATTTAAATGACAAAATAGACAATATCTGCAATTAGAAAGTGTGCTCTCTCTCTCCTCACCTTTATTTTTCTATCTTCCGTGGTGCTGCCTTCCTTCTCCAAATCATTTTCTCCGATAAGTAAGAGGAGTTTCTTTCACCACAAATGTAGATAATTTTCCTGTCTACCCATTACATCCAAATCAATCAGCTGGAAGGAAAAATTGTTCATTCAACCTCAAACTATAGGTATATACAGTAAAACAATATTGTTCACCTTATTTTTTTTTTTTTTTTTGAGACGGAGTCTCTCTGTGTCGCCCAGGCTGGAGTGCAGTGACCGGATCTCAGCTCACTGGCAAGAGCAATGGAAGTCAATTTACCTTTGTATCTAAAACACTGGACACATTGAACATGTTCAAATAATATTTGATTTGATGAATAAGTTTATGAATAAATGAAAAGCAACTGAAAGCAATTATTCATGTCATGCCAGCGTAGACATTTTTTTTTTTTTTTTTTTTTGAGACGGAGTCTTGCTCTGTCACCCAGGCTGGAGCGCTGTCGCCGGATCTCAGCTCACTGCAAGCTCCGCCTCCCGGGTTCACGCCATTCTCCTGCCTCAGCCTCCCGAGTAGCTGGGACTACAAGCGCCCACCACCTCGCCTGGCTAGTTTTTTGTGTTTTTTACTAGAGACGGGGTTTCACCGTGCTAGCCAGGATGGTCTCGATCTCCTGACCTCGTGATCCACCCGTCTCGGCCTCCCAAAGTGCTGGGATTACAGGCTTGAGCCACCGCGCCCGGCCTGTCCACCTTATTTTTAAGAAAGCTATATTTTAAAATTCAAGAGTCATCAGCAGATACCATGGTATGTTTACTGCAATATAAGAATACCCACCCTCCTTGGCAATCGGATAGTGAGGCTGTCACTACAATGTTGAAAATCAAGTAAAGATATACAGTATTTAACATTCAATAGATGATGAAATTACAAACCAAGTCCAAAGCAAAGTAATAACAAATGGTCTTTATAGTGTGGAGCTGAGATGCAAGTGATTCAGGTTCTGAAAAAGAAAAAGCCAAATTAATTTATTTGTAACTGTCAACTCCTTGGTTTGATTGGATTGAAAAAGCAGATTACTGCCTTTTTATTCCTCTTGGTTCCTTCATTGTCATTATTTCGATTGTGTGTCAGCATCCTAGATGACATTTAAATGGAATGAACTAGTATGTAGCTTAAATAACTGAAACCAATGAAGATCTGTGGTCATAACCAGACTGCCCACACTTTTGTAGACACGCATCAGAAATAAAGAATCATAATTATTTTATAGTGCCACTTTCCACTTTCAGTTACAAGTCTCACATTCTTCTTTGAGTTTGGGGTATATCTATTCATGATTTTTTAAAAAGTTGGATAGTACATGTGTATGGGGAAAGGTACACGTCTTTAAATTTCTAGGTAAAAAATATTGGAAAATGTTCCTCAAAGGTTTTTCAAATGATATACATATAGCTCTTTGGGAGCTCCTTGAGAGTGGCAGGAGTGTTTTCTTTCTCTTTATTTGTCAAAGCACATTTAGGTGCTCACCAAATGTTGGGTGTTTTAAGTCAGGTAACTTACTTAAAGGGCTATTAAATTGAATTAAATAGACTTCCTAATTGCATCTGCGATAGGAAGGGCATTCAAGCCAGGACTTGACTTGCTGGGGATCAATAATCTGTTATCTTTTCAGGATAAAATGAAGACATGATTAATACTGATGTTGGTCTTTTTTTTTTCCCCCTTTCCATCATTTACTTTGTTTTCCAATGCAAGAGTAAATAAAATTACTCAATCACTAAAATCTGAAAAAAACCAATAAAGCATAGCTACCATATGAATACAGAACTAACTTCTATATACACACTGATGCACCTAGAAAGCAAATTTACATAGATAGATGAAAAAAGCATTACATATCCCCCATCTCTGCCACTTTTAATACCTAAGTTTGATATGCATCCCTCCACAACTTATTTATGCATAAATATTATGTTTTTATACATACATATCCATAGATTATTTGTCTTTTGTTTCTTGATATTTTATACAGGCTTTAATCTTCATGGGAAGACAAGTTTGTTTGATGATTGATCCAGGCAGTCTCCTGAAACAGTCTGGTAATGAGCTAGCTGGGGCCAGGATTTTCCTCCTCTTCCACCAAAGGGTGCTTTGAAGGATCTTAACTTCCTTCAATGTGTCCAGTTGGGAGGCAGTTGGCATTCTCATCACTCCCTTACTAGCTAATATCCTGATTCAGACTATCTTTCCAAACTCATACTGTTTCCCCCATTTTTGAGGTCACTTTCATATTCATCTCTCATAAAATAAGAACACCAAAGCAGTGGGTAACTTTCGTGGAACAAATTTCCTTGGTGTGCCCTGCTGTGCCCAGCGGAGGAAGCATGTATTCTGAAGAACTCTATGAAAACTGGGGATTTGTCTGTATCTGTGATCTGCCCATTAGCTCCTATCAGAGCAAGGTGACACTTCCAGTGTTTTGCCCAAAACTTCTGCTCATCAGTGGCAACAAATGCAGGGTGAGCACCACTATCTACCTAAAGCATTTAACTGAACACATTAACAAAGGGAGATATTTCTCTGGGGTTATAACAAGTCATAGTGAAGATAATAGTCATATGATCTTGTGGTCTGTCAGGCAGTGATGCCCTAAAGTAGGTGAATCACTTGGTCGCGGTAGCGTACCTATAATCTTTAGTAAAACTGCTCTTGAATTTTCTATTTTATTTATTTTGAGGCAACAAGAGTTTCTGGATCACAATAAACTCCTCAATAAAAATAAGTTTTCTCCTGCCTGTTAATGATTAGCAATGAGTAGATTTGTTAAGAGCTTCAAAAATTAGTAATTGCCATTTATTTAACCCATCTAATAAGCCAGGTCCTGTTTAGGAAAATGACATATATCATTCACTAATCACTTAATACAAAATTATTGAGTATCTACAGTTTACCAGGCACTAGCTTAGGCAATGGAGATATGATACCCTGATAAGAAATCTAGTTTAATAAATAAATGCTTATAAGACAAGGAGACAGAATAGGCACAGGATGATTCAGGAAGAATGTCTAACTGTTAACTAAAAGAGTAAGGCAAGAGTTGGCCGAGCAGGGTGTGAGGAAAGACATTCCAACAGAAAACAACATTTACAAAAGCCTGTAAGGCCTATCTGCCAAAGTTACGGAAACGGAACCGGCTGTGCAAACAGCAGAGTAATGAGATAAGACTCAAGAGGTAAATCAGTGGCCAGACAATGAATGGTCATGTAAAATATGCTAAACATTTTGGAAAAGGGAAACTGTACAAGAAAGACAAATTAATGAAGTTAAAAGATACAGAAGGTGAAATAGAAAGGATTCAGTGATTGGATATTCTCAATCATGAAGATGGAGGGTTAATGATATCACTCCAAGGTCTAAGTTTGGTAACTGGTGGGATGGAGATTTCATACATAAGGAAAAGAAGGGGAAGCTAAACAATGGTACAGGTTTGCTTTTGTTGGTGAGAAAAAACACAGAGATAGAGGATTCTGTTTTGGAAAAGTAAGTTTGAAATACTGTGGGACATAAAAGTAGATGCAGCTGGTGGTAGTTAGATATATTAGGCTGAAGTTATAGAAGATATTTGGGTTGATGATTTAGATTTGTAGCTGAAAAATAAAGACAACTGAGAAAGCATGGACAGGAAACTAGGAGGGGAAAATGCAATATCATAGAAGCCAATTAATAAGATATTTTATTTCCTTAATTACACAAGTTATATATGCTCCTTATACTATGATTCAAGCAATAAAATGTGCATCAAGAATGAATAATGTTTCCTCCACCTGACACAATCTAAATCACAAAAAGACACTAGAAACATTTTTTTGGATGCATAACTGGACATTTTCTATGCATATATAAATACATACATCTATATGCATAAACATGCACATTTATACAGTAGGGATCATATATATTCTTCAAATTACTTTATTGAAAAGATTGTGGATATATTTCACTATCAGTACACAGATTTATAATATTATTTTTAATGGTTGGATGATATTCCATTGTATGAATATAGCATAGTTAGTATTTTAAATTTGTATTTAAATGTTTATTATAGAAATAATTCAAAGACATGGTGAAAAAAAGAAATAAGAAAAATAAAAAACCTTATACTCCTCCTCCTTTACCTCAGAGTCAACCAGTGTTAATCTTTTACTCTTCAGGACATCTGGAGGTTACATTTTCAAATATGACACTTAAAATTTTATTGTATCATTATCAACTTTAGATTTCCATTATTTGCCACCTTTAAAGATGAAAAATTTAGGGATTTTATGCAATCCCTCATCTCCCTTTCCCTCCACATCCAAATCTTTATGAGCTAATCATTTTAATTTCTTCTTGGGTTTTCACTTTTTAAAACTTTCTTTCTTTACATGACAAATTGTAATTTCTTTTTTTTAAATCTATTTTCCCCTGGATTAAAAAAAAGAAAATTAGCTCCTTAACTTCTATCTTTTTTTCTATTTCTTAAAAAAATTTTAAGAGAAATTATTAAAGGCTTATAATTTTTACCTTCTCTTCTGTAAATATGCATCCTGGAGAGAATTTTGTTTCTATAGCTTAGTACTTAAAAGGTTAAACCACAGTGCATAATTTAACAAGTGATTATGAAAACATTATGTACCACAGAATTAAAAAGTGGGATTGAACCCATACAGATGCAAGAACAAGCCATTAAAAACTCTTGTTTCTAGCTTCCTTCCCATTTCCTGGATAAGATTCAGTAGTTACTCTAGTTTTGTATTCTATATTCCCATTTTTTGGAGTAGGGTAGTATCTCTTATTTTCTGGAAAACTCCCTAAAATGATTGTTTTCACTGAGTAAATATACATAATGATGTTTCTTAGTTATTCTATGCCTGAAAAAGTGTGTAATTTACCCTCACATTTGATTGATAACACATCTAGATGTAGAACTCTAGGTTTAAAACACTTCTTTTTTCCTCTCAGACTTAGGAAGTCATTGTTCTTAGTTTCGGTGTTGCTGATGAGAAGTCTGATGTCTTTCTGAGTGCCAATCCTTTGAAATCAACATAATGCAATATACTTTGTTTTATTCCTTTCTAAATAGTTTTAAGATTTTTCTCTTTAATCTAGATATTATGAAATTTTTACTGTTTGAGTCATTTTGACTGATGTTCTTCAGCAATTGAAGACTTGGGTTTTCTACCCATGTATACAGTACATTAGATAAGACGAACTAGTGTTTCTCTAGTCTCCTTCTATAGTACTCCTTTTGCACTGGGCACTGTTTCCCATTTTTTTGTTACTTAACTTTCCTCATAATCATTTTCATCTGTTTCTTTTCTGTCCAAATTCTGTCAAATTTCCTTGATTTTTTTTTTTTTTTTCAGATTACTTATTGCTAGTTTTTGAGATAATTTGTTCTGCTATACACCTTAACTATGTTGATTTTACCTTTTGGACTCTGGCTATCTTTCTTATTTCCACACTCATTTCTTAAATTTATAAACAATTTTTCCAATAGATTAAATTTACACCTAAATATTTATAAGGGCAGTTAGAATTATTGTTAAGGTTTCTTTTGTTTTACTTTTTGTTCTCTGCATTATCTCTATTTCCTCCAGGGTTGATTTGTTTTGGTTTGTTTTGGTTTGTTTTTAGTTCATCTTGGATCTTTCTCTTGATGACACTGTCTTCAGATGTCATGCTGTTCGTCATTCAGAAATATAAATGTACTGTGTTAACAAGCAAGCCGAGCCAAATGTGTTTTCTCAGCAGTTGTATATGTCTCTTCTAGATGATTACTCCCTCGAATTGGAGCATCAATTGCAATTTCTATATAAATATTGGGGTATGTCAGCAGGTAATCTTTTTATAGTTTGAATAGATTAAAAAAACAGGAAATTAGGCCGGGTGCGATGGCTCACGCCTGTAATCCCAGCACTTTGGGAGGCCAAGGTGAGCAGATCTCGAGGTCAGGAGATTGAGACCATCCTGGCTAACATGATGAAACACAGTCTCTACTAAAAATACAAAAAAAAAAAAAAGAAAAAAAAGAAAAAAAAAATTACCCGGGCATGGTGGCGGGCCCTGTAGTTCCAGCTACTCAGGAGGCTGAGTCAGGAGAATGGCGTGAACCGGGAGGCGGAGCTTGCAGTGAGCCGAGATTGCACCACTGCACTCCAGCCTGAACAGAGCAAGACTGTCTCAACAACAACAACAACAACAAACAAAAAACAAAACAAAACAAAAAAAAACCCAGGAAATCATATTGCTAAACTTGTGAGAGTAAGGAGGCTATAATTGAGCAGAGAAGGAAACACTTTACTGCTGTATGAAGCTATATTTCCTTTCATTTTGTTTTTTTGTTGTTGTTTTATGAGTCTCCAGCAGGAGTTGATATACCTAACAAAGTTTTAATGGAACAGAGCCATGTACATTTGTTTATATATTGCCTATGGGTGCTTTCTTGCTGTAATGACAGAGTTGAGTAGTTGTAACTACTAAGCCTGTTTACTACACGATCCTTTGTTTAACCCACTTATGCCTAGTGTTCCATTATTGGAATGCTAAGCATGTGGGAATTATTTATATCTTGTTGCTCAAGGTCATTGCCAAGGTCTGATTTTTCACTCATGCAAAAATTCAAAAAATTGCAATCTCCAGCATAAATGGGTTAAAAAGTTTTGCCACCTCTTGATGAAAGCTACCCTTAACTTCTGTAATACTTCTTTCTCACTCTCTAATACTCACTGGTAGCAGGGCCCACATAGATCATATAGATCACTTTCTGCTTTTAGGAAGAATTCTCAGGATTTACCTGGATGTCAAAAACTCCAATTGCTAGATATTTGGTTTACAATGGAACAGGAAAGGAATGCATCTCTTTCAGATGTTTCTAAAAGGATTTACTTCATAAATTAGCTGGTTGATTCACACTGGTCTTTGCATTTGCTGACTCTGAAGCTGAAGCATCTCTGGACTCCCTTGGGAGGCCCCTGCTTATATCTGGTATCATATGCTCCATTTTTTTGCAGGATATTCTACACTAATACTATGTAGTCTACTTTCTATATTCCAACTATCATATAAACATTTCTGATCCATTCCTTGCATTTGTTTATGTTTATTATCATTGTAATGATGTCATACCGTCTGTTTTCTTTCTTCTTTCTTTCTTTTTCTTTTTTTTTTTTTTTCTTTTTCCAAAGATAGGGTATCACTGTGTAACCCAGGCTCAAAGTGGTGCAATGATAGCACACTGCAGCCTCAAACTTCTAGGTTCAAACAATCCTCCTGTCCCAGTCTCCTAAGTAGCTGAGACTAGAAGTACATGCTACAATGCCTGGCTTGTTTTTGTGAAATTTCTGATGGGTCTATGAGAACTTTGGAAAGATGTGAGCTAGATTGTTGTGCTCAAGATGTCATCTGGAACATGAAAATTAAAAAACTGTTTTACAAGGAGGAATAAACAATATTGCTAAATACTGAAGAGACTTCAAGTCAGATGTGGGTGGCAAAGTGGCTCTAGATATAGAAACAAGGATGTTATTGGTTACCCTGGAGATAGAAGGTTAACTGACATAGTGAGAGAAGAGGGCAGAGAACAGCAACTTAAGAAATGGCTGGGATTTGAAGAAAACAGATAACGTGAACACATGCAACATTTTAAAGTTTGACTTGAAGAAGAGTAATAGGCCTATATGTGGCTGGAGATAGGTAATTAAATTGTAGACTTCTGTTAACTTATTTATTGTTGTTGCTGTTCTTTTTTGGGAGAGAAAAGAATGTATCAAGTTTAAAAGTGGAAGAAGCCTTGAGACAGAAAGGAGATTAAAAAAGAGAGGAAATACTTTATTACATGTATCCTTGAAAAAGCAGAAAAGAATAAAATCCTGGCACAGATAAAATAATTCACTTTAGGTAAGATGGCAGACAGGAGAAAAGGCAAAAATGAAGGATGTGGATGTAATCTAGAAACTGATGGTAGGACACTGCAAAGGTTTTCATTCGATTGCTTTTATTTTCTACATGAAGTACAAAGTGTATGTTAGGTATTAGCTAACCTAGGGAATTCACAAGGGGTTGGAATAGCTGCCACAGATAATGGAAGATAGCGAGAACTTGGATAATACTGAAGTATTGAGGAAATACTGAGGTTTCAACTGAGGGTAGGTATCATTCTTTTGTAGTGACACAAGCTTCAGTTTGTAATTTCTATAATAGGTTTTCACAGCCTGAATAAGAGTATAAATTTAAGAGGCCAATAGTTAGAGTTTCACCCAGTAGGGGAGTGGGGAATTAGCAGGAGACTAACTGATATTTGGCCATGATGTCTAAAATGTATAGGGAAGGAAGCAGAATTAAAGATGACTAATAGAGATAAAAGTAGAGGATTTAGGGACTGAGTACTTCTGTGGTTAAGAAAAAAAAGAAAAGCAAGACAGGGCAAAAACATGGAGTGAAAGAGTTGCAGGAAAAGAAGCTAGGATTACAGTAAAATGCTTAAATATAAAATAATAGAGAAAGCACTTCTATGCCATGAGTCCTTCCTTGTGTAGTTGTGGAGATGAGTTGTCTAGTTAAATTCTCATATCAAGTTGAAGAATTATCAAGAACTTCCTCTCAGAGATGAGAAAAATCTCAGAAAGGAAAGAAAAGAATCTGGAATTTGGAAAGGCAAAAAGTAAAAAAAGTTGGAAAGCCAAAAAGTAGAGTCTGGAATCTCAATACCAAAATTGCAAATTATAGGTGTTTCTCCAGAAAGCCTTATGATTTTCTAACCCTTTCCATGTCTCAATGAGACTTCCAATGAGAAAGGAGTCATTAGAGAACTGAGGTTCTAGGCCGGGCACAGTGGCTCATGCCTATAATCCCAGCATGTTGGGAGGCCGAGGCAGGCAGATTACCTGAGGTCATGAGTTCGAGACCAGCCTGGCCAACATAGAAACCCCGTCTCTACTAAAAATACAAAAATTAGCTGAGTGTGGTGGCGCACACCTGTAATCTCAGTTACTTGGGAGGCTGAGGCAGGAGAATCACTTAAACCCAGGAGGCAGAGGTTGCAGTGAGCCAAAATGGCTCCACTGACCTCTAGCCTGGGTGACAGAACAAGCCTACATCTCAAAAAAAAAAAAAAAAAAAAAAAAAGAGAGAGAGAGAGAATTGATGTTCTAATCTACTTCCATAGGGCTTCAAATCCTGGAGCAAATCACTCCTATCCCTTCCTATACTATGTACCCTTTCAGACAATTTCAATAAAGAACATGACCTCTTCATTAAAAATTCTGAGAACTCTCAGATCTGGAGGGACTTTTAAATTTGCAACTAAGTTATTTTAAGGGCACTTTAAAGAGAGATATTTTGAAATTTTCTTCAATTAAAACCTCATTTTAGATTCTAGTACTTCCTTAAGTTATGAGAATACATGTTATGATTCAGATATATAGCTATACCTACTCACTGGGACTTTTTCCTGTAAATATTGTGAAATAAAGCATCATACATTTTGGTGGTATAGAGAGAATCACTGAATAACAGACCTTGCCAAATAAAGCATTTTTATTTTAGAAGTATAAGTAAAACCAAAAAAGACTCTGATGGATTTATTTTCAGGAAAGGTTTCAAAATTGTACTGGGATGCACAACAGTAAAGCAGTAGTTGTGCTTTAATAAATGAAAACAATGCTAATGAACCTATAATAAATCCCTGTGCGATAGTGACTGGAAGAATAGCAGAGAGTGAAATGAAAAAATCCACTGTTTATTCCTGATTTAAAAAAAAAAGCCAATTAATACCTCCTCCTTGCTAATGCACTTTAGTTAGTTAGTTTGTTTTTCTGTTTGAAGATATTTTAAGAAGGCAAGGAAAAGGATAACAAGATTTAAGTAGGAGCAGAATGATAGTGAAACTGGGTGGCATCAAAAATAGCATTCCCGGGTGTATTTGTAAATGTGTTTTACATGCCGAGAATCTGTCCCTAGCAATGCTCACGGGCTAAGAGGCATTTGTCACAGCAACTTTAATCAACCATCCTAGGTGAATACTTTCTACCTTGTTTAGCTTATCGCTTCCCTGCATTCACTTCTTTCAAAGTATCTGTTTAAGCACCTGTTTTGTTTTTAGTTACTCTTACTTCCTCGTGTCTTATCCTATTTTAACAATATAAGCAATTAAATCAGGAACAATGCTCTTTTTGTGCACTATTGTCCACTAAGAACCTTACAAACAGTATGCACTTGAATTAATTGTTGATTTAACTGATGAATTTGCCATGCTCCCCAACTTTATGGCAACAAATTTTCAAATTAAGACTTACTGTGTCACTTAATGATTGTATTTAGGCATAGGTAACAGATCTTACAGTGGCTAATCCAAAGGGGACCACTGTTTTCTGTTTTAGTTTATGTTTGATATATCATAATAACTGTACTTATTTTCGGGGTATAGTTGATACTTTGATACATGTATATAATGTATAATAATCCAATCAGGATAACTGGGATATCCACCACCTCACACGTTTATCTTTTGCATTGGGAACATTACAATATCCTTCTAGCTGTTTTGAAATATGCAATAAATTATTAAGTATAATTCCCATACTGTACTATTAAATACTAGAATTCATTCCCTTTCTCTAATTGTATTTTTGTACCCATTAACAAACTTCTCTTCATACATTCCTTCCTCCTTTCCTTTCCAGCCTCTGGTAGCTACCTTTCTATTCTCTACCTCCATGAGATAAACTTTTCTTAGCTCCTACATGAGTGAGAACATGTAATATTTGTCTTTCTCTGCCTGGCTTATCTCACTTAACGTAACAACCTCCAGCTCCATCCATGTTGTTGAAGTGACAGGATTTTATGGATTTTATGCTTTTTATGGCTGAATAATATTTCATTGTGCATATATATACAACATTTTATTTGTCTATTCATCCACTGATGGACACTTAGGTTGATTCTGTATCTTGACTATTGTAAATAATGCTGCAATAAACATGGGAGTGCAGATGTCTCTTCAGCTTACTGATTTGTCTTTTTTGGTTATATACCAAGCAGTGGGATTGCTAAATTATATGGTAGATCTACTTTTAGTTTTTTGAGAAACTTCCATACTGTTTTCCATAATGGCTATACCATTTTACATTCTTACCAACAGTATACACGTCGTCCCTTTCTCCACATCCTTGCCAGCACTTAATTGTTGTCTTTTTAAAACTAGCCATTTTAACTGGGATAAGATGATACTGTATTGTGGTTTTGATTTGCATTCCTGTGGTGATTAATGACGTTGAACATTTTTTCATACACTATTGGCCATTTGTATATCTTCTTTTGAGAAATGTCTATTTAGGTCTTGCCCATTCTTTAATTGGATTATTCGGCTTACTGCTTTTGAGTTGTTTGAGTTGTTTAATATATTTCAGTAATGAATCCTTTGTCAGATGGATATTTTACAAATATTTTCTCCCTTGTGAATATGTCTCTTCACTTTATGTTTTTCCTTTGCTGTGCATTTTAGCTTGATATAATACCATTTTCTGTTTTTGCTTTGGTTGCTTATGCTTTTGAGTTCTCACCCAAAAAAATCTTTGCCCAGGCCAATGTCCTGTAGCATTTCCTCAATGTTTTCTTCTAGTACTTTCACAGTTTTATGTGTTACATTTATGTCTGTAATCTATTTTGAGTTAATTTTTGTATATGTTGAAAGATGGAGATCTAGTTTTATCCTTCTGCATATGGATATCCAGTTTTCTCAGCACTATTTTTTGAAAAGAATGTCCTTTCCCAATGTATGCTATTGGTGCCTTTGGCAAGATAAGTTGGCTACAGTGCATGGATTTATTTCTGGGTTCTCTATTCTGTTTCATTGATAAATGTGTCTGTTATTATGCCAGTACCATGCTATTTTGGTAAATATAACTTTGTAGTATAATTTAAAATTAGGTAGTTTTATGCCTCCAGCTTTGTTCTTTTTTGCTCAGAATTGCTTTAGGTTTTTGAGGTCTTTTGTGGTTGCATACAAATTTTAAGAAATTTTCTATTTCTATGAAGAAAGTCATTGGTATTTTGATAGGGATTGCACTGAATTTGTAGATCACTTTGGGTAGTATGAATATTTTATTTTCATATAATAACGTGTGGCCAGGCACGGGGGTTCACACCTGTAATCTGTAATCCCAGCACTTTTGGAGGCCAAGACAGGTGGATCACCTGAGGTCAGGAGTTCGAGACCAGCCTGGCCAACATGGTGGAACCCCATCTCTACTAAAAATACAAAAATTAGCTGTGTGTAATGGCTGGTTCCTATAATCCCAGCTACTCGGGAGGCTGAAGCAGGAGAATCCCTTGAACCTGGGAGGTGGAGGTTGCAGTGAGTCAAGATTGCACCATTGTACTCCAGCCTGGGTGACAAGAGTGAAACTGCATCTCAAAAAAAATAAAAATAAAAATAAAAATAAAAATAAAAATAAAAAAAATAGTGTTCAGGGTAAATAGTTCAGGAAACGTATGACAACTCCAAAACTCACCAATTGCCCTGGTTTTTTTTTTTCGGATTTTTTTTTTTTTTTTTTAATCCCATCCTTAGAATCCTTCATGAGAGCTGCTGGAAAAATGAAAAATTACTTTCAATGGCAAAAACCACAATTACTTTTGCACAAACCTGATAGTTTTTGTGTATTTGTTTAACATGGGAAGTTCAAAAGCATCAAGAATCTGTTAATAAGAAATAAGTTTGGGCAAATAATAGTCTCATACTAGAATGTTTCCTGATTGATATATAAACCAAAAAAAAAAAAAAAAAAAAAACTCTAATAAAACATTATCATCACCTGGTCTGTATCACTCCAACAAGCAATAATGAGCTATTACAGACTATTCTACGTAGGAAACACAACTTTTATTACAAGAAAGTCCAGAGAGTGCTGAGTTAAAAGCAAAGAGAGAGCTAAATGAGTTAAAAATTTAATGGCAGGATAAGGCAGCCTAGTATGTACATACCAACTTTATGGATGGCTTTTCCAATTAGATCTAAATATTCAGGTTGTTAAGAAAGACATCCCCTCCTCTAGATCATATTTGTACTGACACAGTAAAGCTATTAATTCTGAGATCCTCTCTTTTCCATACATCATTTTATAACTAACTCTTTTTTTGATGGGTACATTCTTTCTTTTGATATTTCACTGTATTCAATTACATTAAGTTTAGTCTAAACAACTGCAGAAGCTAATCTTTCTCTTTCAGGGAAATTTGCATGTCTCTGATCTGATGCATTTACTTCACAGTTTAACTGTCAGAAAGTAATTTTGTTTCCACTTTTCCCAAGTTCTCCTGGAATTTTCCAGCACAGTCATAAAACATTGACAAATAATGTGAACATAGTTTTCAATCTTAAAGTTGACCAATAAATATTCACCATAAAATTTCCTTCAATGCTTGTTTAATTTTTCTCTCAATTGCCCCTGAGGTTGAGGAATTTTTCCTTGTAGTATTTTAGGAATAAAGATTCTTCTGCTCATGTTCTAATATCATTATTGGCTTCCCCTTGAAGACTTTTGATTAATGTGTTTTCTTAATATAAGACTTTTTTAAATGTCTGAGCATCTGGTTGCTTAACGTTCATCAACATATCATCAAACTTCTCTTTTTAAGAGTAAAGAATTTGAAATTTGAATGTTCCAATTTCAGACTGGCTTTATATTACTAATTGTGATTTTAAGTAACTGTCTTGACATCCCTAAAGTTTATTTTCTTTATCAGTGATATAGCTGCCAAGTCAACCGCACACCACTGTTTTAAAGATCAGATCAGATTACATAAGCATGCGAACCACAAATAGGGTGGAAAGATAATCTTCGTTGAGGTAAGAATTTCTACGTGTTGCTTAACTCTAAAGTTCCACAGTTCTGTGTAAAAGAACTTTAAATGCAATTGTCTGTTAAAATGCACCCTATGCAAATATCTAGCCACAGCTATTTCTTTGGTGGTTTGGATGAAAGCTGGATGTGCAAACTGTGATACATGAGGTGTGCATGTAAGACCCTTTAAAATACAGGAGAAATTCAAAGTAAAGGGAATGGAATAAAGACTGAAGGTTGGGGGCTAAGGACTACTGCTCCTAGAACTGCTATATTCTAGAACTCTGAGGCATCTGAAAATTCTAAATTTAAACTTAGCCCTCTAGGTTCTTGTGAACATATATTGATCAAAGTATGAAGACAGAGCCTATTTTATTTAACAATTTGTTTATTTGATAAATGAGTTTAAATAGGCATATGAAATTTTAAAATAAAGTGTGTAACTGGATTGTTTGTAACTAAAAGGATACATGCTTGAGGGAATGCAAAACCTATAATCCATGACGTGCTTTTTTCAAATTACGTGCCTGTATCAAAACATCTCATGAATCCCATAAATATATACACTTACTATGTACCTATAAAAATTAAAGAATAATAAAAATAATAAAATAAAACAAATATTCCAGGCATATGATATACATCCTTGCCCCAGGCACAAAAATGTTATTGGCAGGCTTGCTTAGTCTTTCTGTATTTCTATACTTAGAAAATATTAACATTTAAATATAGCCCTGTAGAAGGAGGTGTATCCCTATCTCCTTAATTCATAGGAGATATAATCAAGCTAGTGTTATTAGGTATAAGTTATCACAAACAAGACAGGAAGAAATGTGTGCAGATATAAGATATGCTTTACTTCTGCTTCAAAAAGTGGTGAGTTAGGAAAAAAATTAAACTTAATGCAGAAGTTCTTGAGACAGATTCTCTTAATATAAAAACAAGCCAAATGTGACCAAGGAAGTCACTGTGCAAATGTCCAGATCAGTAAAGTGCTCTAAAATGTTGTATGGAACACATATCCCTTATAATACCATTGCTTCTTCAGTGAGGTTCACAACATTGTGCTTTTTCATTTGTTTTAGTCATTGAATAGATCAATTAATCTATGTTAAAAGCATCTTCCATGTTTAAGGAGGCTTTTGTATATTTTTAACTTATATTACTTTATATTTTGGGCTATTTTTACCTTCATGAACAATAACATAGCACCAATGACACTATGATTACACATGATTGGGTGCATGTATATATGTCTATTTTGGTAGATGTCTACATTTTTTTTTTGCATTAATTTTTACTTAAAAGTAGGATTCTATTTTGCACCTTGTACTTTTGATTCATCTATTTATATTATAAATTTATTTAATGAAAGGGAATAATTAAAGCCCACAGTATAATAAAATCTCAGATCTACTCCTGCATATTTTTACTTACCTCCAGGGTTAGAGTATGAATTACCAAGATAATCGCCTCTACTATCCATTGCATTTGCCTAAGCAATTTAAAGTTTAAGCATCATTTTACTTCCACATTTTTGCTCCTCTTTCCTTATATAAACAAAGATGTCTTTCTTCCTCTGCTTTACACTCTAGTTGTTTGTCTGGTTATCTCTTTTTCTCTTCTTGTTATGTACTACGAAGGTCCACAACTCTAGTTGTTTGTCTACTTAGTGTTTTTCTCTTCTGGTTATTTACTATGTATATCCATGACTGATACTCCTGTCTTTCCAATATATAAACATTTGAAGTCAAGTCATTTACCAGAAAGATTTCCATGCATGAATAACAGGTATTCTGAGAGTGAAATTAACCAGCTCGTATTCCTCGTTCCTTTATTCTGCCAAATGAGAAAACTAATCTGGTTATGTAAGAAGTCATTACTTCATCTACTCATCAGCTGTTTTTGACATGCTCCAGTTGGAAATAAAATTGCACAAGGATGAAAATGAAGCCTGTTTCAGAACACTTTCAAGGAAGATTTGTTCCTGTAATGGGCTCTTTGCCAAAAGATATGGTTTTTAATTTGTGAGAAAATAAAAATGCAGTTCAAACAAGTGAAACATAAAGTCAGAGGTCAAAAGACATTCTTATTTTTATAGCAAAGAGGTTCAAACTCTGTATTAAGTGAAATTGAAAACACATTTTTTGCTGTCTTCCACTTCTAGCAGTTGGGGCAATGTATCTGTGAAAACAACTTAAAATTAAATCAGGTTTGGATCTGTCAGTTTTCTACACATACCAGTCTCAGAATCCACTTTTTTACCCCCAAGTAAGTATTGAATATGTTAACTTCAGTCTTACTATTTCTATTTCCTTATAATTATAGTTCTCTCCTTTGCACATTCTGACAACTGAAATATTTCTAACATGATGTATGGAATAATAAAGAATGTTTGTATAATGTTCCCCACAGTAGCTCTGGTTGCAAGAGTTTTTATAAATACTGTAACTGAGAGCAATCCCAAAGGGTATATTGAAATAATCAAGGCTCAAGAAGAACACTGAAGTCTGAGATAAGGTTACTTATCAATATCATTATTACTATTATTTTATTTAAATATTTATAAAAGGTAGGAATTAAAAATATAAAGATTCTGGGAAATAAAATAAAATAAAAAAACCTTTCCTGTATGCACATCCCAGATTTTCCACTATCTAGCTGTGTGATCTTGGGCACTCAACATCTCTGTGCCTCAACAGCCCATCTATTGAATGAAGGCATAAAAATGAAGTAGTTCCTAACTCATACAGTTGCTGTGAAGGTTTAACGTATCATTACAAAGAGCCATCATTTACTAAGCACTCACATTATATCAGACACTGTTCCAAGTAATTTAAATACAAACATTTGATAACTTTAAGAAAGTCTTAAAATACTAACTTCCAAAACACATTGAGGATTTACATACTCTTGGAGGGATATTTCTTTTATAGGAAAGTCAAGTAATACTTCTCTCACATCAAATACTAATTTGTTAGTTTACTAATATTTACTAATATTTAAATTTATTAGTTTACTAATATTTAAATATATCTTGGATATATACATCCAAGTACAAACACAAGATCCAAATAAAAACACATAATGATTAAAATTATTTCCTGTAGAAGGCATTTTGCAAAGAACATCAACATGAAAGTAAACCAACTCATAGAACTGGGTACTTAAATATATGTACTCTTCTTATATGCAAAACAGACTTTAATAAACTTGAACGAAAAACAAACAGAAAGTAAATCAAATCCTTGGTTAATCTGTTGATAGCATGGGTAACCCCATGTTGTAACTGACTTACTATTGTTATGCCCAGACCGTTTGTTCCCCAAAGAAGACCACCAGAGTCCAGAGTCAAAGCCAAGCGGCAAGGATCTTTTACTGCAAGTTCGAACTTGGTCCCTCCGTTCCACAACAGATAAGAGGGCCTGGAACAATGCGTGCGCTTGCTATTTATAACCCGATGTAAACAGGATTTGTAAGGTTACAGAGGAACAAGGGAATTCTTTAGGTTACAGCATTACAATTACCATTGGTTAACATATTAAGTTATACAATTAGCAGTTTTCTATTTGTTCCCACGCTTTCAGTAAAACCACAAACGGTACTCTCCAGGTGGTGTTTGTACTGGGCCCTGGAAGTTTGGAATGTTTACACTGGGCCCTGGAAGTTGTGATGTATGGAGGAATGTGTTAGGGTTGGGCCCAGGAAGCTGAGAAGTGTGTCTGGCTCCTTTCACTATATTTTTAAAGGATCTCTCCTAACAGCTACTAAACGTTTCTTCTCTGACTACAACAAATAGATTAGCACTAGAAAGAGCTCATTGTCCAGCTAAGTACTGGATGACCAAATTATTGACATATACACTTCGCCAATCCCAAGGGCTCTACCACATGTATCTTCCTGGCTTAAAGCAATTTGCACTCTATACATGTAGGACATCCATAAAATGTACAGTTATCATTATACATAGTAAGTATTTCACATAAATAATTTTAGATGATTTTCCGTTAGAAACACAAACTATTAACTATTCTGCAATAGCAAAAATCATGAGAATCAAGCTCCTAAATAATCAGTGCCATCCAAAGAGTTGCTTTTAAGCTTTGACAAATAATAGATGTGGCTGAACAGAGTGGGGAAAAGAGTTCCAGCTTTTATTCAGTCTTAACTACCTACAAGTAATTTTGGAAAATCCATTAATCCATTAAAATTACAGAGCTCTGGACTTTACTTCATCATTGACTGTCAGTAGAGACTAAGTTTACCATCACTCCATGGCAGCTAAGGACAGGAGGATAAGGGGAAGGAAAAGTGGGTTCCAGTCCCCATTCCGTAGACACTTAGGTGTCCAACCGTGCAAGTTACTTATTCTCCCAGGGCTTTTGTATTCTCATCTACATAACTGACAGATTATAAATTATTTCTTATAGTCTTGCTAAGTTTTGGGATCGTGGTTAGGCACCATGAGAAGCAGACTGTTCTTTTTAGAATATTACATAAAAGAAGTAAATATTGCCTTAGGTCTTGAAAGAGTTAATGGGTTTCAATACTTCAAGAATAAATTCTCCACTTTTTTTTTAAGATAAAAAACAACCTTGCTGGGGTTTGTTTTTCTTGAAATCTGTTATATTTAAAACATGCTTAGATACCAAGAAATGACTAATCTAATTACTTGCATTTTTGGCAAAGATTTAGTTGTAGGGTCTTGAAGAAAAATATTGAGAAAAATATTGAGTGAATTTTTGAGGAAAAGAAAAATATTATCTACCATTATACACATTTCCTAATAAGTTTGTATTACTTTATCTTCTGATATTTTAAAGGGTCCCTCTGTAAGCATTAATTTTAGTGACACTCAGGTGAGATAAGCTGTAAAAAAATAAAGTTTTATATATATGAGCCGTTTATAAACTGGAAAGCTCTATATAGATGTAACACACTCATTAGTCTCACACTCTTGATCTTAATCAGAAATACAATTAGCCCTTATCTTGCTTTGTGCAACCAGATTAGAAACATGAGTACCCAAGACAAACTTTTGTGGTATATCATATAAAAGTAAAACAAATTTATTGAATGATAAAGGTGAGTTGAGAATATGAGCCCCTGTGCTAGATGTAAAATTAACAATACTCTATCAGTATAATATTCTTGAGATACAAATAACTCTTGGAAGAGTCTTTTCCACATAAAATTTAAATATCTATTTTAAATTTGATCTTGCAGATTTCAGCTATAGTAGACAACAGTAAATGTAACTCTGACTTTTCATTTAAGACGACAGAGGTCTCCATCTACTGGAAGTCAAAGGAATAACATATGATATCTAAAATATTTCACAATCTAGCCACTATGTCCACTGTATGTTCTATATAGAAAAGCCCCACCAATTCAGAAAAAAAAAAAAATGCAATGATTTCTGAGGGCTCTGTTCTGTTCCATCGGTCTATATCTTTGTTTTGGTACCAGTACCATGCTGTTTTGGTTACTGTCGCCTTGTAGTATAGTTTGAAGTCAGGTAGCATGATGCCTCCAGCTTTGTTCTTCTGGCTTAGGATTGTCTTGGCAATGCAGGCTCTTTTTTGGTTCCATATGAACTTTAAAGTAGTTTTTTCCAATTCTGTGAAGAAAGTCATTGGTAGCTGAATGGGGATGGCATTGAATCTATAAATTACCTTGGGTAGTATGCCATTTTCACAATATCGATTCTTCTTATCCATGAGCATGGAATGTTCTTCCATTTGTTTGTGTCCTCTTTTATTTCATTGAGTAGCGGTTTGTAGTTCTCCTTGAAGAGGTCCTTCACATCCCTTGTAAGTTGGATTCCTAGGTATTTTAATTCTCTTTGAAGCAATTGTGAATGGGAATTCACTCATGATTTGGCTCTCTGTCTGTTATTGGTGTATAAGAATGCTTGTGATTTTTCCATATTGATTCTGTATCCTGAGACTTTGCTGAAGTTGCTTATCAGCTTAAGGAAATTTTGGACTGAGACGATGGGTTTTCTAAATATACAATCATGTCATCTGCAAACAGGGACAATGTGACTTCCTCTTTTCCTAACTGAATACTCTTTATTTTTTTCTCCTGCCTGATTGCCCTGGCCAAAACTTCCAATACTAAGTTGAATAGGAGTGGTGAGAGAGGGCATTCCTGTCTTGTGCCAGTTTTCAAGGGGAATGCTTCCAGTTTTTCCCCATTCAGTATGATATTGGCTGTGGGTTTGTCATAAATAGCTCTTATTATTTTGAGATAAGTTCCATCAATACCGAATTTATTGAGAGTTCGTAGCATGAAAGCTGTTGCATTTTGTCAAAGGGCTTTTCTGCATCTATGGAGATAATCATGTGGTTTTTGTCTTTGGTTCTGTTTATATGCAGGATGATGTTTATTGATCTGCGTATGTTGAACCAGCCTTGCATCCCAGGGATGCCACTTGATTGTGGTGGACAAGCTTTTTAATGTGCTGCTGGATTCGGTTTGCCAGTATTTTATTGAGTATTTTTGCATCGATGTTCATCACAGATATTTGTCTAAAATTCTCTTTTTTGTGTGTGTGTCTCTGCCAGGCTTTGGTACATCTACAACCATCTGATTTTTGACAAACCTGACAAAAATAAGAAATGGGGAAATGATTCCCTATTTAATAAATGGTGCTGGGAAAACTGGCTAGCCATAAGTAGAAAGCTGAAACTGGATCCCTTCCTTACACCTTATACAAAAATTAATTCAAGATGGATTAGAGACTTAAATGTTAGACGTAAAACCATAAAAACCCTAGAAGAAAACCTAGGCAATACCATTCAGGACATAGACATGGGTAAAGATTTCATGTCTAAAACACCAAAAGCAACGGCAGCAAAAGCCAAAATTGACAAATAGGATCTAAGTAAACTAAAGAGCTTCTGCACAGCAAAAGAAACTACCATCAGAATTAACAGGCAACCTACGGAATGGGAGAAAAATTTTGCAATCTACTCATCTGACAAAGGGCTAACATCCAGAACCTACAAAGAACTCAAAAAAATTTACAAGAAAAAAAAAAAAAAAACCCTCATCAAATAGTGGGCAAAGGATATGAACAGACACTTCCCAAAAGAAAACATTTATGCAGCCAACAGGCACATGAAGCAAAGCTCATCATCACTGGCCATCAGAGAAATGCAAATCAAAACCACAATGAGATACCGTCTCACACCAGTTAGAATGGCGAGCATTAAAAAGTCAGGAAACAACAGGTGCTGGAAAGGATGTGGAGAAATAGGAACACTTTTACACAGTTGGTGGAACTGTAAACTAGTTCAACCATTGTGGAAGACAGTGTGGCGATTCCTCAAAGATCTAGAACTAGAAATACCATTTGACCCAGCCATCCCATTACTAGGTATATACTCAAAGGATTATAAATCATGCTGCTATAAAGACACATGCACAGGTATGTTTATTGTGGCACTATTTAAAATAGCAAAGACTTGGAATCAACCCAAATGTCCATCAGTGACAGAATGAATTAAGAAAATGTGGCACATATCCACCATGGAATACTATGCAGCCATAAAAAAGGATGAGCTCACGTCCTTTGTAGGGACATGGATGCAGCTGGAAACCATCATTCTCAGCAAACTATTGCAAGAACAGAAAACCAAACACCACATGTTCTCACTCATAGATGGGAACTGAACTATGAGAACACTTGGACACAGGAAGGGGAACATCACACACCGGGTCCTATTGTGGGGCAGGGGGAGGGATAGCATTAGGAGATATACCTAATGTAAATGACAAGTTAATGGGTGCAGCACACCAACATGGCACATGTATACATATGTAACAAACCTACACATTGTGCACATGTACCCTAGAACATAAAGTATAATGATAAAAAAAAAAGAAAATTTCACATTTTTAACAAAATAAATGCATTAGCAACAACAAAAAATGTATTAAAAATCTAAAATTAATGGTATAATTATCTGAATACTTAGTTTTACTGCATCAACACCCTCATATCAATGTAAATTGAAAATGTGAGAGCTAAGGTGTTCTGTGTATAGTCCGTTTTTCTCTTTCTCTCCCTGATAGCCAGGATTCTTGAAGACTACTAAACATTAGATATCATCTGCATTAAAATCAGGAGGAAAATAAAGACAAGTTTTGACCTACAAGAATGTGATACTTTGTATTGTAAAAGAGAAATAAATAACATCTTGTATAAGAAAAAAAATGCAATGAACATGTCGGCTTTTTCTATTATCATTCTTTTTTTCATTGTAACTAAAAACCTCACATTTCAGATTAGGTATGTTTGAATCACACCAGTCAGGTGGATCTTTTGGTTAGTCTCACCGTCATCAGTAATATGTTGTTAGAATTTCCTATAAAATCTACAAATGTGGGGTCCTACCTCAGGTGGATACCGCACTTAGTAAAAATTATACCCGCATTGAATATTAGCTTGAAACCTCAGAACAATACTGTCCTTACTTTTCCATTACACTGTCACTGGAGAGTCCTAATGTTTTATTTAGTTCTGCTGATCCCAAATTTCTCTTCTTAGTTTATGACTTTTTAGAAAGTTGATACATCTGGAATTAGTTTAACATTCCATGTTTCATCAGAGCTTTATTTTTCATGGTTGTTATCATTATCCTAGAATGTTAGCTATTTTGCATCTTTGTAGTGACTATTATAATAAAAAGTAAGTAGTTAAAATGTGGGAACCAGTTATGAAGAAAAACTAGCATCTAAAATCAGAGAGACCTGGTAATAAATGAGAATCTGACAATTACCAGAGGTGTGAACTTAAATAATTCAATTAATTAATTTTTCTGAGCCTCGGTGAATACATCTATAAACTACCAAAAAGGTTGCTATAAAAATTAAATGAAGTCCTATAAGTAAAGCTCAAAGCAGATAGTAAAAGTAGGTATTCAATTTCACGCTGGGGTTGCTCACGATGACAATGAATGCGATGACAAAGACAGTGTGTCCATCAGGATGATTCAAAGCTTCAATCAGTTTTCTGTTTGAGCCAGAGAAGAGGGGACATTGGTACAAATGCAGTTTCTCAGAGAAGACATGAGGCATACCACATCATGACACTTCCTCTTCCTTGATCCTAATCACTTGTTATTAAGGAATAATAGATTTTTTATGAGGATACAGAAAAAAATTCACTTTTGTAGATTAAATACATTAAATATGCTTTCATCAATGGAAAAGTTTTTCATAATCCTAGGTATGTGGAGAAGGCATGATGGCTTCACAGGATTTCTAAAGGAGTTCATTAAAAAATAAAATATGAAAAAAATACATTTTTGAAGTTGTCTTCTCCTTCTGAGTTTGGCAATCACTTTTTGATAAAAAGAATAGTTCTAATTATCATGCCCTAAATATGTATTCTGCATCATCCATCATCAAATACTGTTAGGAAAAAGTAAGGACCAGAGTATTAATCACATGCAGTCACACCCAGTGTTGAGAGCATTTTAATTCAATGCTGATAAAAATAAAACTAGCTCCAACACACTTTAACAACCCTATTATTGTAAAATTATATTATTTTGGAAAATATGTCTGCCCTATATAGCATTACTTATTATATTACAAAGAACTGAGAAAAAGATTTGGGCAGAGAAAACAGATCATAGATAGGTTGTTAACAGCAAGATGTCATTCTTGTTGTAATGAATGTAACATACATGAATTAACCAATGTGCAAACAAAACTCATTACCATTTTTCAATGGAAAACTCACTGTTTATCTTTCCTGTCTATTTTGAAGGTGATACTAACTTATAAAATTTGTATATTTTTATTGAAATTACATATATACATATATGGAAATATATGTGGAGATGTGGAGCCATATATATAGCTATATATATATGTGTGTGTGTGTATATATATATATATATATGTAGCTTTATATAGAGAGTGAAACCCTACAATAATCCACATCTCTGTGTGTGTGTGTGTGTGTATATATATATATATATATACACACACACATATACACACACACACATATATATATATACACACACACACTTATATAAATTCATATATATGAAAAAATATATATGGATATGTATGTGGATCTATATATATACACAGAGAGAGAAAGAGAGATAGGAAGTGAAACCCTACAATAATCCACGTAAATAACTGTATCTTTCTTAAACCAATTCTTCAAAAACCCAAAATAAGGCACAAGTAATAAAAATTATAATACAGTCACTCTACGGAAACTAGTAGATACTCTCAACTGAAACACGGTCCAAATTTCCCTCCTATTGTCATTCCTTTACCAGAAACAAAGTTTAAGGCAATATGCTGAAAGAAATGCTCTACGTAGTCAGAGGTGTAAATTTCACTGATTGTTCAATTATTTTCTAGCTACACAGTCTCTAAATTTCAGTGTTCTTAACTATCAAATAAGTGAGAATAGATCATCTATCATTTTTCCTGGTTTTCTTAGCAACTAATCTGTTTTTTTTCAAATACAGTCTATACAGAAACTCAGTATGTTTCCAACAGATGACTGGATCTGCTCTGTTGGAATTAAGATGAGAGAAACATGGTCCAGGACCTTCAGCCTTCTCTGTTACACATGGCTGTTATATAATATACCTTAACATTGTTTCAAATCAAGTACTTGCATTTATAAAATATATTAACCCTGCCTACAAATTTCAGTCTTTACACAAAAAGGAATGAAATATTATTCACCATTTTTATTCTCCATAGATTCATACAGGATAAGTTTTCAGTAACTAGTTGTTGATTTCATCTGCAACAGTACCTTACATTTATGTGCTATTTTACTTCTTACAAAGCATTTTCTCACAGTTTCTCATTATCTCACTTGTTTTTACCAGTAATAAAATAGGCAGGAAAGGTTCAAATGAAAGAGAAATAGGTTCATTTTCACTGTGTTATCTCTTTTACTTTTTTTTTAAAGAAACTCAATAGTTAGGAAAAGACAAATCCATCATACAAATTCTATCATAAATTTTTCCATTTTTATAGTACCATATATCATATATGTTCCAAATGCATATCACTGTTTCAAAAATGCTCTTGGTTTTACATGGCAGACCAGAGATTCTCAACCTTGACTCTGTTGTTGTCAGTTGTGACAACCAAAAATGTCTACAGGCATTGTCAAATGTCTCCTCAAAGGGAAGGCACCCTCAATTGAGAACTACTTGAAACACAAACACTAAGGCTAATTGCAGCGACCAATTCATTTCAATATACCTGCTATGTTCACAACTATTTGTATCAATTGTCCATAATGATTGTGGGGTACTGTCATTCTTTGTTTCTAATGGCCAAATAACCAACTGATCACACTAGTTCCTTCTCATTGTGATCATACGGAGACAGTGCAATGAATCTCTCACAGAATATACAGACACAGTTTTAGACTTTGGAAAAGACTGTGTTGCCGATTGATATTAAAGATGAAGACAGACAATCCAATACAGGGACCAGGAAAGATGTCAGCCTATTATCAATCTGTCTCAAATTACACACAATAGCAGGTTGTATAGAGAATATCATGCACTTTATTTTTTTTATTTTTTTATTTTTTTGAGACAGAGTCTCGCTCTGTCGCCCAGGCTGGAGTGCAGTGGCCGGATCTCAGCTCACTGCAAGCTCCGCCTCCCGGGTCCACGCTATTCTCCTGCCTCAGCCTCCGGAGCAGCTGGGACTACAGGCGCCCACCACCTCGCCCGGCTAGTTTTTTTGTATTTTTTAGTAGAGACGGGATTTCACCGTGTTAGCCAGGATGGTCTCGATCTCCTGACCTCGTGATCCTCCCGTCTCGGCCTCCCAAAGTGCTGGGATTACAGGCTTGAGCCACAGCGCCCAGCCAATATCATGCACTTTAAAAAGTCACAAGCAAACCAAAAGGCTTTTATAGAAAACATTCTTAATAAAAACCTAGGCCACTGTCTTAAGTAAAGATGTAAGTCAATACTTAAAAATTGTGCTTTACTCACAACCCTCCTATGATGCACAGGCGTAGTATCAATCAACAAAGGCAAAGTTGAGCACAAGAGGGGTAGATATAACTAAGGTCAAGTCTCTCATGATTCCTAGCAGCAGTATATAGCTAACAGTTGTTTCAGCAATGTATTGATTGCTACCAGTCATTGACCTTATCACTCATCCATTTCCTCATACATTTATTAAGTGATCATTTTTATCTGGTAATAGGTAATAGATTAGAAAGTAAAAATAAGATGACCTAGGAGCTGAGTTAAGAATGTGATGTTATATTGAGATGAATGAGAGGCATGATACAAGAGTAATATATGAAGATGGACACTTCTTTGAAAGAAAAGTTTTTAAATGAAAGGCAAAAGCATAAGGCAAATCCAAAAGTAAAAAGAAGTGATTGCTATCTTATTAGGTGCCAAAAAAATTAAGAAAAAATGTCGACCACTTAATAATCTTAGAAAGTATAATATTTATGTTCCTTCATATGCTATAAAAGGTATAATAAAAATACATGGATCATGGACTGTTGGAAGTATGAGAAAAATGGAACAAAATACAATTGGAGAAATGACTACCAATTTATAGCTAATTTCAAAGATAGAAATTAGGAAACTTACAGAGAATTTGAAGAACAGAATTAATAAAGTTGAGTTAATCGCTATAGTAGATTGAACTTAGCACCCTACAGAGAGATAATTTTTTTATTCCAGTGAACCACTGAATATTTTTTAAAAGTCACTCAATGCATTGGTTGTCTGCTGTGTGCCAGGCTTTATTCTAGTTACTATGACACAGCAAAGAAAAAAAGGACAAAATTCTCTTCATTGTGCAGTACATATTCTGGTTACAAAGTATCCAAGAAACCTTCAATAAATTTCAAAGCAGAAATTCTACAGGATACATTTTCTGAATACAACATAATGAAGGAAGAAATTATACATGGTCAAACAAAATCCTCACTAGTATTTTTATGTGTTTATGTCTATTTCATCCAGTCAGACTAGTTCTGAGAATTTATTCTAAGAAATAACTGAAAGTGGGCATAAAGATTTACTAACAAGGGTATTCATCAAGGCATAAATTGCATTAATGCAAGTCTGATAGGGATTAAATTATAAATGTATGAAAACGTTTAAAAATCATATGCTGTCATAATGTGCAGCCATTTAAAATAGAAATTTTGGGAGAATATATAACAATGTAAAAAAAAAAAATCCTTGAACATAACAACAACAAAAAGAAAAACCAACGATATAAACTAATGTACATAATCTGGTCACAAAGGAATACACCACCAATACTAGAACCACAAATACTAGGGAACAGGAAATGTCATGAATTACAAGCCCATTAAATAAACAAATACACTTCAGAAATTTTGAAAGTTTGTTCAATTGCTTAATAATAAAAATGAAACCCAAACATCCAATTGCAGATGATCTGGAATGCATCCAAAATGAAAGTAACCTACCAACATTTATTGAACACTCACACATAGTGGGCAAATTCACAAAATGACTAAATTTCAATTAGACAATGGAAAAGAACATAAAAATATGTTTTCAGATGACAATGAAAAGCAGTCAAATGGACAATTAATCAAGATTTGATTCTGGCAAAACTTTTTTTAAATGGTGTAGGTAGAAAGCACAAAGTTAGGATTAAAAAGTTACATATAACAGATGTAAAGAATGTAAGTTATGATACTATGCACCAGTATATTCTCACAAAGTTGATCATCTCAGTGTAATGGAAAATAATTTTAAGTGAAATACTTAACAAAAAGAAAGAAACAAAAATCCTGAAAATATTGAAAAGACTATTAGCCACGGGAGGCATTTGGTTGTTATTAATATTTTAATCTAAAAAATAAATGTATTTCATCTACCAATTTTATATTAAGGGAAGAAAAATACCTTCTTTTACATATAATCTGAACACCAAACCCCGAGACACACAATTTACCCATATAACAAACATGCACATGTACTTCTTTAACCTATAATAAAAGTTGTAAAGAAACTTTAAAAAGATGTTTTGTACAGGAGTTGTTGGGGTGTTGGTGGAGCACAGAACAATTTTCACTTAGATATTCATTAGAAGTAAATTTAACAATTTTTAAATAACTCAGGAGATATTTTAAAGATAAATAATCTTCTACAAAATGACAGTTTTGAGAACTATTCGTGAATTTGTAATGCTTTTAGAAAAAGAGATAAATAACTGCTTTTTAGGATACTTTCAGGAAATGCTTTTAGGAAAAGACCTAAATAACCCTTGTTATATTTACAATATAGATACAGATATAAGAAAAATGATTTTGTAGAGAGTGCAAAAGAGAAAAACATCCTTTGTCTCAACAAAACAACTACGACCTTTTGGGAACCCCAACCCACAATAGAAAAAAAATAGAAAATTTAAATTTCTGAATAAAATATTAGCAAGTATGATTCATTAGAATATTAAAAACAATATTAACAAACCTAGCAAAGATTCATCTCAGAAATATAAAATGGCTCTAAAAAAATAAATATTTTATCAATTGGACAAATTAGAAAAAGAACATCTTCATAGAATTGAAAATTCATATGATAGGTTTCAATACCACCTAATTAGAAAATCAAGAATAAGTAATCTCTTTAAATAAATAATATTTAGGGTAAGGAAGCCTATCATACTCAATTAGACAAAATTTTATTTATGGTAAGTAAATGAAGTCACCTGCATCAAAATCAAAATCGAAAAATGTTATTTCAGGTTTACAAAACAACAAGACATCAAACAGATATGAGTTACAACTATGAGAGAAAGCATGACTATTTGCAAATCATAAATTGAAAAACAAAAACTAAGAAAATCTCATTTAAATGTCTGGGAAGACAATGAAACTGAAAATATCAGCAACTTTTATTTGTACCACTAACAGTCAGAAAATATAACAGTCATAATATAATGAATTACAATATCCTGAACAATAAACAATAAATGTATGATATCTACATGCCTTTATTAGGAGATACAGAAATAATTAGTGCTTTGTTTTTAAAAACAGAATAAAATTATATCTTCACTGTATATCAAATAAAACAATAAAATGAAACTGCTATATAACCTCTAAATGAGAGAAGTCTGTTTAGTTTAAGAAAGATTGAATAAATTATGGAAAACAAATTAAATAAAATTTAAATGATAAATTGGAAAATATTTAGAGTAAATATATCAAAAAGGGGGTTAACGCAGGAATGATCTGAACTAGTATGTTATAAAAGATGAAATCAACACAGGTAATAAACACCTCTAAGATGTTCAATTTAACTAATAATCAATTATAAACTGTATGTTTTGTTGTGGCAAATTAGCAAATATGTTTAAACAATAACTAAAACAGATTGTTGGCCTGCGTGCAGTGAAGACAGGCTGGAGGGAGTATGAATTAGTTCAATTATGATTAAAAATCCATTTTAAATGGTCAAACCTATGAAAAAAGGACCTTGATCAAAATTATTTCAATTAAAATAATTATATTATTTTAAAAGGAAAAACTATAACCTAAAATAGCATATATGCTATATGTTTTCATAGAATATATACAGTCAGCTGGGTGTGGTGGCTCATGCCTGTAATCCCAGCACTTTGGGAGGCCAAGGCAGGTGGATCACAAGGTCAGGAGTTCGAGACCAGCCTGACCAATATGGTGAAACCCTGTCTCTACTAAAAATACAAAAATTAGCCGGTTGTGGTGATGCGCACCTGTAGTCCCAGCTACTCTGGAGGCTGAGGCAGAAGAATCACCTGAACCCAGGAGATGCAGGTTGCAGTGAGCCGAGACACTGCACTCCAGCCTGGGTGACAGAGCGAGACTATCTCAAAAAAAAAAAAGTGTGTGTGTGTGTGTGTGTGCAGTCATTAATTGTTGCTTCATGAAAAATTGCAATAATGTGATACACCACATTGTTGAGTGTGTAAAATGTTAAAACTCCAAAGTTGTACAAATGACATGAACTGAACTATTTAAAACTATATATCCTGGTCACAGGAATAGTAGTAATATTTTATTCTGCTTAAAAATGCCCTATAACTTAACACATTTCTTTATTACCATATATGCAATATTTATGATAAAATGGATATAAGTGCTTAAGTAAATAGAATACCATGCAGCAATTAAATTATATTGTGAAAGATTATTCAGTGATATACAATTATCATCACAGTCTGTTTAATGAGAAAAAAATACATTTGAATCAGCATTGCATCATCAACCTGTTATTATAAATAATATATAGGTACACAGGTAAACAGGTTGAAAATATACAGCAAAATATTAACAACAGTAATCTAGTAATGAAATTAGAGATGATGTGTATTTTCTTATTTATGCTTATCTCAATTTTCAGAATATTCCATAATGGAAATACATCATTTTCATATTAAAAGAACATAAAAGTTATTTTTCAAATTAGCATTAAAAATAATCTGATGTGGTTTACTGTTTTGTAAAATCTATAATCCAGGATATTAAGATGTCAGAAGAGCATTGAAATATACCTGAGAAAGGCAACTGAAGGTTTCACAGGTAAAGCGTATATCTCTAGGAAAATTATTCAGTAAAGACCACCTAGATGCATGACAATATGCAACTTACGCTTTGTCTCTATGAAAACTGTAGAATATCTTTTTTTTTTTTTTTTTTTTTTTTTTTTTTTTTTTTTTTTTTTTTTTTTGAGAGAGAGTCTTGCTCCCTTCCATAGGCTGGAGTGCAGTGGTACAATCTCGGCTCACTGCAAGCTCCGCCTCCCGGGTTCACGTCATTCTCCTGCCTCAGCTTCCCAAGTAGGCGGTACTACAGGCACCCGCCACCATGCCCGGCTAATTTTTTGTATTTTTAGTAGAGACGGGGTTTCACTGTGTTAGGCCGGATGGTCTCGATCTCCTGACCTCGTGATCCACCCACCTTGCCCTCCCAAAGTGCTGGGATTACAGGCGTGAGCCACCGCACCCTGCCAGGAATACCTTAATAGGTAGCGCAACATGACTTTTACTCTGATATATGCTCTCAGGATATTAAAACAGATATGTATGGATGTGTGCGTGAGTGATACCACATGTGTGGCTTTGATTTCTGACTTTAATGCAACATATAAAAACTTTTACAAAATATTATGGGGAAGGTTTCTGAAATTTGTGATAAAAAATTTAACAAGTGCATGTTTCAAGAGATACAATTACTAAAGAGCTCTATAGTAGAGCAAATCAGAGAAATTTTTCAAAAGTAGATATATTTTAAATTGAACTTTTTAGAACAAGGAATTGGCAGGGAAGATGGTGAGAAAAATAATCTGCGATTTTAATAGAAAAAAGCTCTCTTCGTAAGTCCCTTATACACGCACATGAAAACAAGTATATAAGAGAAAAAAAAGATTGGGCCTTTTCTGAACAGGAAAGCACATTCCGAATATTAAGCAGGAAAAATAATTTCCATTTTTCAACAACTTTGCATGCTAGGGGAATAGAGATTTTGGAGGCAAGAAAAAAAATGGTTCGAGAAAATCTATAGTTAAAATGTTGATATTGAGCCTCACTGACTTTCTCTCCCAAATGGAAATGTTACCTGCTCAATATACTGACAAGAGCTGTCTGAGGGCCAAATGTAATATAGAAATTTAGGGTTAATAAAGTGATTACCAATTGTAATGTGGTTGCCTTCTTTTAAAACTGCAAAAAGTACTTTAAAAAATTCTAAATATATTAACAGTAACCATGTCTTATTTATTGAAGAAAGAGAAAATACAATCTTTGGAGTCAAAGACAACAAAGAATTTTGGGGACCTGTGTTAGATATACAGCAGAAGAATCTCTCAGATCACAAAATAAATTTTTAAAGGACACTAACTATTATTCTAGAGTTTTTGGAAACCCTAGCAAAGTTCCAAACATACTGAGAGCAGGATTTAAGAGCAGACATATAGCAAAAGACCCAACTTGATAAAATTAAACCTAGGAAAATTATGGGGTTAATATCAAAGTAACTTCTGTTTAAGGAGTACTATACAAAATAAACGGGGTCGATTCAAATGATAAAAGGGTCAATCCATCAAGAAGACATAACAATTGAATATATATATGCACCTCACAATGAAGCTTCAAAAAACAAACAAAATGACACTATGAAAATGAGTAGACATTTCTGCAATTATAGTTGAAGGTTTTAACACTCTTCTCTCAGTAATTAACAGAACAAGGAGACAAAAATATCCATACAGATATAGATTTTAACTTTCAACCAGCATAAAATAATTGTAAATTCTAAAATGCTACAAAAAAATATTGAGAAGGAACATACACCAAAGCAGACCAATATTTTGAAAGAATTTAAATCATACATAATATGCTCCCTGATCACAATATTAGAAGCTAATAGCAAAATTATATTTCAGATAATTGCCAAATACTTGAAAATTAAACAATTAGCAGTTTTATAATAACCATATGAAAGACTTGTACACAATAGAAAAACAATGTTCAAGTCAATATATTCAAGTCAACAGACAAAACTTAATAAAAAATGGAAATCAACTTGACCAGACAGATCAAAAAGAAAACACAAAAATGATCAGTAAACACATAAAAAGTGTTCAATGTCATTAGTCTTCAGGGAAATACAAAAAAAGACTGTCAGCACCAAATATGTAAAAGGGTGTGGAGAAACACAAACTCCTATATGTACAGCTACTTTGGAAATCTGTTTTGAACTCTCATAAAATGAAATAGACACATAATTTGATACAATTCTACTCCTGGACTTGCCCAAGGTAAATAAAAACATACGTCCACACAAAGAATTGTACAAGAATATATTTATAATACATAAAAGTTGGAGGCAACCTACATATGTACTTTTTTTCTTTTTCTTTTTCTTTTTGAGATGGAGTCTTGCTCTGTTGCCCAGGCTGGAATGCAGTGGCGCGATCTTGGCTCACTGTAAGCTCCACCTCCTGGGTTCACGCCATTCTCCTGCCTCAGCCTCCCGAGTAGCTGGGACTACAGGTGCACACCACCATGCCCGGCTAATTTTTTTTTTTTTTTTTTTTTTTTTGTATTTTTAGCAGAGATGGGATTTCACCGTGTTAGCCAGGATGGTCTCGATCTCCTGACCTCGTGATCCACCTGCCTCAGCCTCCCAAAGTGCTGGGATTACAGGCATGAGCCACCGCATCCGGCTGACATAAGTACATTTTAAAGATCGATAGTTAAACAAATTGTGACATATTTGAAAATGGAATACTATTGAGCAATAATAATAACTGAACTACTGATAATGCAACAACATAAACCTGAGCAAAACAAGATGAACACTCCAGAGCATATACCATATTATTCCAAAAGTCCACATTCAGGCAAAATTAATCTATGGTGATAACAATCAGAAGAGTGCTTGCCTTGGAGAAGGAGTTATGATGAAGACTAACAGGAAAAGACAGGGTGAAATTTTCTGACATGATGATATGTTCTACATTGTGATAGGATCATATATTATATGAATGTATTATATATATAACATATATAAAATATTTATAAATTTTACTGACTATAAATAATACCTTAAAGAAAATTTAAAGTCCAAAACATGAACTTATGTACAGCCATACCTTGGAGATATTGTGGGTTTGGTTTGAGACCATAGCAATAAAGCAAATATCATAATAAAATTATTCACATGAATTGTTTGGTTTCCCAGTAGCATATTAATGTTATTATTTAAACTGTACTGTAGTTTATTAAATATGCAATAGCACTTTGTCTAAACAACATACATACCTTAATTAAAAATATTTTACTGCTAAAAAATGCTAACTCATCTGGACCTTCAGCAAGTCCGAATCCTTTTGCTGGTGGAGAATCCTTGCCTAGATATTGATGGGTGCAGACTGAGAAGGGTAGTGTTTGCAGAACACTGATGTGGCTGGAACAATTTCTTCAAATAATACAATGAAGTTTGCCTCATTGCTGGATTATTCCTTCTACAAAGGCTTTCTCTGTAGCATGCAATGGCATTTGATGTCACTTGACCCACAGTGAAACTTATTTCAAAATTGGAGCAAATCCTCTCAAACCCTGCTGTTGCTTTGTCAACTAAGTTTAAGCAATAGTCTAAATGCTTTGTTGTCATTCCAACAATGTTCACTGCATGTTCACAGCATCTTCACCAGAAATAGATTCTGTCTCAAGAAACAACTTTTCTTCCTCATTCATAATAAGCAATTCCTCATTCATTCAAGTTTTATCATTAAATTGCAGCACTCCACTTTGAAATCTAGTTATCTTGCTATTTCTACCCTATCTGTGGTTACTTACTCCGCTAAGTTTTGAACCCTACAAAGGGTTGGAATCAACTTCTTCCAAACTCCTGTTAATGTTGACATTTTGACTTCCTCCCAAGACACAAATGTTCTTTATGGCATCTCTAATGGCAAATCTTTTCCAGAAGATTTTAAATTTACTTTACCCAGATCTATATGAGGAATCACTATAGACAGCAGCTATAGCCTTAGGAAATGTGTCTCTTAAATAGTAAGGCTTAAAGGTCAAAATTACTTCTTGATGCATGGATCTGCTCTGTTGGCAGGCAGGAAACAACATTAATCTCCTTGTAAATCTCCATCAGAGCTCTTAGGTGACTAAGTCCTTTTTCAGTAAGCAGTAATATTTTGAAAGGAATAGGCCAGGCGCAGTGGCTCACGCCTGTAATCCCAGCACTTTGGGAGGCCAAGGCTGGCTGTTCATGAGGTCAGGAAATCGAGACCATCCTGGCTAACACGGTGAAACCCTGTCTCTACTAAAAATACAAAAAAATTAGCTAGGCGTGATGGCAGACGCCTGTAGTCCCAGCTACTCGGGAGACTGAGGCAGGAGCATGGCATGAACCCGGGAGGCAGAGCTTGCAGTGAGCCGAGATTGGGACACGGTACTCCAGTCTGGGTGAAGAGCAAGATTCCATCTCAAAAAAAAAGAAAAGAAAAGAAAAGAAATGAAAGGAATATGTTTTTCTGAGCAGTACGTCTGGACAGTGGGCTTACAATACTCAGGAAACCATGCTATAAACAGATGTGCTCTCATCCAGGCTTTGTGATTCCATTTATAGAGCACACGTTGAGTACATTTAGCATAATTCCTAAGAACTCTAGGATTTTCTGAATGGCAAGTGTTGGCTTTAACTTAAAGTCATCAGTTGCATGAGATACTAATACGAGAGATAATCTGTCTTTTAAGCTTTGAAACCAGGTATTTACTTCTCCTTCCTAGCTATGAGGTCCTAGATGGTATCTCCTTCCAATAGAAGGCTGTTTTCTACATACTGAAAATCTGTTGTTCAGTGTTCCTCATCAATTACTTAGCTAGATCTTCTAGATAATTTGCTGCAGCTTCTGCATCAGCACTTGCTGCTTCATCTTGTACTTTTATGCTATGAAGATGGCTTCTGAAACCTCATGTACTAACCTCTGCTCACTTCTAACTTCTCTTCTGCAACCAGCTCATCTCTTTTAGCCTTCAGAGAACTGAACTGAATAAGGGCCTTGCTCTGGATTAGACTCTGGCTTAAGGGAATGTTTTGGTTGATCTTCTATTCAGGCCACAAAAACATTTTCCATATCAGCAGTGTCTGTTTCACTTTCTTATCACTCATGTGTCCAGTGGAGTTGCACTTTTACTTTCCTTCAAGAATTTTGCTTTTCCACTCAAAAATTGGCTGTTTGGTGTAAAAGGACTAGCTTTTGATCTATCTGGATTTTTGACATGCCTATCTCACTATGCTTAATCATTTTTAGCTTCTGATTTAAAGTGAAAAAAGTGAGACTCTTCTTTTCACTTGAACACTTAGAGACTGCTGCATGATTATTAATTGGCCTAATTATAATATTGTTGTGTCTCAGAGAAAAGGGAGACCCACAGAAAGGGAGAAAGATAGGGAAAAGCCAGTCAGTAGAGCAGTCAGAACACACACAGTATTTACTGATTAAGCTCACTGTCTTCTATGGGCACAGCTCATGGTGCCCCTAAACAATTAAAATAGTAACATCAAAGATTACTGATCATAGATCACTTAAACAGATATAATAATATCGAAAAAGTCAAAAATATTGAGAAAATAACCAAAATGTGATTCAGAGACAGGAAGCGAGCACCTCCTCTTTGAAAAATGGCTTGCTCAACACAGGGTTACCAAAATCCTTCAATTTATAAAAAAAATTGCAATATCTATAAAATAAAATAAAGTGAAGCCCATTAAAATGAGTCATGCCTGAATAAAGACATTAAGCTTGTAGGGTTTTGACAACAATAAAATTAAAATTTAAAATACCCAAATGTAGTTTAATGTTAATAATCACATTAATAACCTGTAATAGAAAATGTTATGCTGAACAAAATCAGTGCCTACTACCTGAAAATTAACTGACCACATTACAGGTTTTTGTTGTTGTTGTTGTTGTTTGTTTGCTTTGTTTTTGAGACACAGTCTCGCTCTGTCACCAGGCTGGAGTGCAGCGGCCCAATCTCAGCTCACTGCAACCTCTACCTCCCAGGTTCAAGTGATTCTCCTGCCTCAGGCAACCAAGTAACTGGGACTACAGGCATGCCCCACCACACCCAGCTAATTTTTGCATTTTTAGCAGAGACAGGGTTTCATGATGTTGGCCAGGATGGTCTTGATTTCTTGACCTCGTGATCCATCCACTTCGGCCTCCCAAAGTACTGGGATTACAGGCGTGAGCCACCATGCCTGGCCCACATTACAGGTTAATTAATTAACTAATTAATTTTTTAGAGACAAGGTCTCATTCTATCACCCCGGCTAGAGTGCAGTGTTAAAATTGTAGCTCACTGCAGCATCAAACTTCTGGGCTCAAGTGATCCTCCCACTTCAGCCTCCCAGGTAGCTAGAACTACAGTTGTACATCACCACACTAGGCTAATGTTTTCTTTTTTTTGTAGAAATGGGGTCTCCCTGTGTGCCCAGGCTGCACTCAAACTCCTGGCCTCAAGCAATCCTCTCGCCTTAGTTTCCCAAAATGCTGGAATGACAAGGTTAGTCACTGGTCCAGGTATGTACTTAATACTAAACTAATTGTATTTTTCTCCATTCAAACTACTATGGAACTATCAGTTGCATAGACTATCGTGACACTACAGGATTGGATTTCATTTCAAGGCATCCTTTGCACATTAACCCTCCCTCTCTCCTTTGTTATTTGCTACAAAGTTACAGTAGTGCTACAGTACAGGCCTAAAAACAAAAACAAATACAGGCATGAGATGTGGTATTCTGACATAATGGCCAAGGAGTTGATTCACAATATGCTTATATTATTTTTTCAATTATCACTGAATTGAAAACAGAGAATTTTAATATTAAGGAATTCCTATAAATATGTGAAAGGACTGTGTGTTATGGGCCACCATTTGAGAAACACTGCTCTAAATTTACCCTTTCTGTTAGCAATACACATTTCTCTAAGCAACAGAGAGCAAAATATTCGTATTTGTTCCCTCCTCACTGTTCTTCAGCTTAAACTTTAGCTCTCATTTTTCTCTTCTTCTTTGTTTCTTTGTTCTGTCATCAAGTCCCAAGAGATCACTTCACTGCCTTCCCTATGCCTTCTAGACATACTATAATTGAACTACTTTAGTATGTTTCTCAAGCCTGAATAGACAGTTTCTTCTTTCTTATGTAGGTATTTCTAGGACTTATTTTGTTCATTTATAGTAGTCTAGTATTTAAGAATATTTTATTAAGTACTAATAACAATAAGTTAGCCTTTAAGTTTTAATTTACCGTAGTAATTATTTTTAACTTATTCAAAAATCCCCGTTTTAATATAAACTATTCTAATAAATAATAAATGTAAAAGAAGAATGAATATCATAGACATTCAAACAATAAAGAAAATTGAAAATGTTCTCAAACATATTCTTGGCAGATTGGAATAAACTGCCCCCAAACATGGTTTCAAAAGTACTCTCTGGTCAGATTTATACAAGGCAAAATGAAGAACTGGTAAAATAGTAATACATTCTAGAGGTAAATTCAACCTACAGAGATAGTTAAAATAAAAATAAACCATATATCCCAGCTATCTAAAAGACTATTTAATACACCTAATTTATCATATAGCATTCACAAAACATTAAGTGCTGCAGAGAGCTAGCAAAACCAGGATCAATTTCATTAACTATAAAAAATCAAAAAGTTTATACATTTAGCATACATACTGATCAAACTTATACCTTCTCTTTAGGCCCCAGATATGAATATACTCTCCTCTAGTCAAGAGATGTTCATGTTTGTTTGCTTGCTTGTTTGTTTGGAATCAAATTGCTTCTTACCCTCTCAACTAGACTACACATGTTTGAATATAAGATTTTCAACATAGCCTAGAACTGGGGAGAATACACGTATGTGTTATATAATTTAAGACTGATTTATACATTATCTAGATGAGAAAACAAATAGACTTGTAGAAAATTAAATATAAAAGGTTGCATTCTGGGAAACAAAAAAAAACATACACACAATGAAAGAAATATAAGAAAAAATCTAGATGCTTATATGCTACTAGAGATTTCAATCTAGTTAAAGAGTTCATAATTTATATGGCAATGCTGTAATTTTAACAAGTTTCTACCTTCTTAAAGAAATGGTATGAATATTGTTAGATCTGCATTTGAATAGCTGATCAGACTTAGAGACTTAGAGATCAATATGATCCCATTTTCAAATTCTATAGCAGTTTTCAAGTTTTTTATTCAAATGACTATATGTACACTTCTATATCTTGATCTAGCTTTTTCAAAATCACCTTAGGATCATAAGATCATTCTGCCTGGTTTCTTAGTTGATTGCTGTAACTGGATGCCCTTAATCCTCATTCAAAAGATATTTATTGGGGAGATATCATAGCAGACTGCAAAAGCTGTGATATTTTATATCCTCACATTCTTATATTCTGAATATATTTTAAATTCAACCCCCATGTAAAATTGTGGTGATATTCAAAGTGACAATTTCAATTGTCACAGACATTCTTTATATTTAAATTCTAGTCACTGATTTCAACTAATTTCAGCTTGATTATACAACTATATCACATGGTTAAAGTAATTAAAGTAATTAATAAAAAAATAGCCAGAGGTTATTTTTAGTGGCAGACTTCAAGTTCAAAGAAAAGATGAAACTGACTCAAACTAAAAATATATTCACATACACATGTCACCCACCTCTTGGCTGCAGGAAAGAGACTGGAACACAGATGACAGCACTAGTACAAAGAGAAATGTGTCATGCTGACTGACCCTTCTTACTTCTCCAAGTCACCACAGACACTCATTTATACAGCTTGTGCTCTTCCTAATTACATACATACCCTTTAGTTCAAGGAAACACACGTCTTCATGTTTAGTACGAGGGATTGGAATTGTAAACTTGGTTTTATAACCCATGAACACAAAAAGTAAAGCATATATTTGGAGAACAAAAGACTACTGAGATCTGAATTGAATATCTCCTGGGCTCAGTGGAAAATGAAGAAATAAGTCCAGTGTACCAAAGAATTGTCTAGAGTTCTTCAGATTTAGGTACTCCAAGACACATTATCTTGAATGATATTATGGCCCACAACATCAAATACAGCCATGTTATGGTTGGGTGTGTAAGCAGAGACTGCTGCTCAGATGCTGTAAGAAAGGATATAATTCCAGACCTTCTTAAAGTGAACGTCATGCTAACTTGTAGAAATAAGCAATTGCTCACATTATTTCAAAGCTACTATCATACCTTATTACACATGGTAACATCAGTGTTAAGTACGCCTAATAAATGAAAGGTCAGCTTAGTTTCTCTGGTTAAGGTCCATGACAATCATGGTTGGACATGGGCTCTGGGCCACAGGTGGAGCAGGTCAGTTCTTCAATATCACCAATGTGGCACAAAACAGACATGATGGCAAGTGACTCAGCTTTCATTGGCAACTAAATCACTAGGATAAGAGTGCACCCTTCAAGAAACCAAAAGCCAATGGCTACTGGTCAGTGGGGACCTTCCAACCACCGTCTTTAACATCTGATCCTGGAAGAGGAGTTCCATTTAGAAACCCCTCAGTTTGCTCCTATTAGTTCCACATTGTTTAGTGCAGTGCTCCTGAGCTTTTTCAACTAAACATCTTTAGTTGACAAAGAAGTCCAGAAAACCATTAACAAGTAAGTAATGCATAATTTTTTTATATGGCCTCAATATAACTAATGAGAAAATTATATTAGATGAAAATGTGAGCATTATCAACACTGATATTTATAATTAATAATAGAATTTTATATATAACTTTTCAGCTATAAGATTTTAAATTCAGCTGTGAATTTAGCAGTATTATATGCATAAAACAGAATCATGCTAATGGCAATGTAAGCAGTCACATGTTCCTCCTGGTACCATTAAATAAATAATTAGATACATTTATAGGGGGAAAATGCCATTATTATTCCTGTAGGGCACAATACAGCCTTTCACTTGAAATAAGTCAGTAAGTTACCTTAATGATAAATAATGCTATATGAATATCACAGTTGGAGAACTGTTCTCTAAATACACACAGCAGGTACAAAAATTATAGCCCAATTTTGCTTAGAAATTCACCATTCCTTCCTAATGAGTGTATCTAGCTTCAAATTACACAGAAGGACAAGGTAAAGACCATAATTAAAATGACTGTACTACACAAAAAAGAACATGCAATTTTGCATGGTAAAGACATTGTAGGTCAGCTATGAAAATCACTAAATAAAATGGCACAGTTAATTGGGCTAAATATTAGACAAGTAAAGAATATTCAAAACCCAATGTTTCTACTTCCATTTTTGTAACTCAGTTTTAAATAAATGCAATAAAGGCACTGGCACATGTAACGCTGATTGGAAAGTCCAACTTGAAAATACAGGTGTAAATCAATTTCAGGGAATATTACGCTTAGTGCCACTTGTTTCAGTGAGGGTAGAAAATAAATGCAAACTACAGTGAAAAATGAATATAAACTAGCCAGAATCTCAAAGAAAGATGCAAGTTAAGTGTGTATGTATCTTCAGTTTGTTTTTTTGATCAATGATATTCATTCTAATAGTGAATATATGTGTGTCTTAACTACTATAAGTATTTATTTGTGTATTAATTCCTCACTAAAAATACTTATTAGAAAAGCTATATGTATCGTTTAGAAAGGAAGTGATAATGATGTGTTGAACATCATTAAAGTCTACACATATGATTCTAGATTAGTGACCCTTCTCAGTCCTTGTTGCTTACAGCCATGTATATTCACATTTAAGAACAAAAACACTTCAGACACATGCACAAAAACCAGTTTTATGACCTTCTTGCTGTGTTCACTCTCCTTGACAGGTTGGCAGTGTTTCTGGTATTGATTCCCTCCTGCTTATTGAAACTCTCCCTTCTCAGTTGGCACAGTTCTCCTTCTTACTACCCTTGAGCCTCATTTATTCTGATTTTTTTCTCTCTTTCTTCAAATACATCTTTTTAGATATAAGTTCTTGAGACTGCACATTTATAAGGTGTATTTCTAGCCAAGACTATAGAAAAAGTTAAATGATGCTAATGTCTATCCTTAGTATCACCACCACCACTGCCATTGCCACCACCACTACCACCACCAACACTATCATTATCATTTGGCAACAGCTCTAGCATCCATCTTCACTTTTTGATTTTCATGCTTTGATGATCCTAGGATAAACATTTTGAGATGAAGTTAGGAGTGCATGTGGTTTGCTGGGGATAATGTCGGTGAACAATAAAAAGAAGAAGAAGAAATAGTCATAGGGAAAGCCTTCAGAATGTGATGCAGATCTGAAAACTGTTTAAGGAAAGGAAGATGGGTGAGGAAAACAGCACTGGGCAGGGGGCACCTCAGATCACAATAAAGGCAAACTTTTGGCTAATCCAGTGGGAAGCTTGAGAGCAAGGAATGTCCACTGCAATTGTCCAACATGGGCAGGAATGACCAGGCTCTAGCACCCTTGACATGTTCTGTCATAGGTAGAGAGCTGTCCCAGAATAAAGCATGACTTTGGTTCAAAAGCTAACGGGGGATCCTGAAAGCACAAAGGACTAGAAGCTGTCCACTAACTGTACAGCTTACAACTCACCAGCAGGTTCTTTCCAGAAGGGAGAGCTGAGAGGTGCATTTCCATGACTGCCATTCCCTAGATACCTTCCAATTACACGACTAGATTTGACTTATGCTTCCTATCCTGAATCCTCCATTCCTAGTTCTATTTTTTTTCCAAGTAATTTTCCAAAGCACAACTCTGATTATATCAAGGTCTATATTAAAATCCTTCAATATTATTTAATATTATTGTTCTATTAAATATTTATTATTCATTATTTTAAAGCAAGTTAATTTTTTTTTTTTAAATTGGCATCCAATACCCACCAAAATCTGGGCCAAATAATTCTTTCTGGGTTGATTTATGAAACAGTAAAGACCAGAGGAGAACACTTCAGAGCTAGAGATACGCTTTAGAATATTGTTTCTATCTACCACTGACTAGTTATATAACTTCTTTCACTTTGATTTCCTCATTAGCAAAATAAGAATATCTGGTATAGATCTTGCAAATGTTTACTGAGATAACATTAGGGCACAAAAATACTTAATACATTTTGATTCCCCTTTACTATTCTTCCTCCTCTGCCTGTATCTGATAATTTTCCATCTATTAAATATGTCTCAGACTTTCCTGCCTATGTTTTAATACTGATTCCTTTCAAAATTCTTTCTATGCATTATGCCATTTTTCCCAACACCTTCACAGTTATCGAAATCCTACCCATCATCTGAAGCCTTACAGTCTAATCCCTTCTGAAAACCAGATGTTCTTCCATAATTTAGCCAAAACTAAAACTAAAACTAAAAACAAAACCAGTTTGGAAGAACATCCATGAACTGCCATATGTTCTATTTATTTCTGCACTCTTGTGTTTTCATGCATTCCTATAATAAGTGGGTCATTAAGTCAAAGTCAGTATATGTATTTGTCTATATGTAAATATAAATACTAGAGCTTCTAGCACAACACTTGAAATAGCAGCTCCTAAAAAGTATTTTAATTTAACATGAGCTCGCAATATGCAAGCTAACAACTCCAAAGATTTTTTAGTGATGTTCTAGGGATATCTTTTTATGTATGACTGCTCTACAAAAGATATATTTTAAAAAATGAATAAAAAGTATTCATTGTTTAGAAGAATATTTGATAACCACTACTTTATGAAATGCCACCAATGTAAAATGGCATTTAATGAATCAGAAAAAGTAGACTATCATTTCCATTATTTATTTAACAAATATTGATTTTCTGCCCTAATTCAGCCTAAGTCCTTGAAAGGGCTGTCAATACCTACTCTGCTCTTCATTTCTCCTCCTATGTTCCTATCCAGTCCAATCAGACTTTCGTCAAAATTACATGAATGCAACCACTATTGCATTCACCAATTAACTCAATATTGGCTACCTGGGATGTCTCAGGGTAGATTCCAATTCACTCAATATGTCAGTTTTATTCAGATATATTTCCAAATTTAGACCCTCGGCTTCCCTGACCTCCATCTATAAATGACTTCCCTCCAATTTATTCATTCCTTTAATGTGCTCTGTCTTCACATTCTTATAATTATCTGTCATTATTTACATACTGATTTTTAAATTGGTGAATTTTGTCTGTCTTCTTCCCTAGAATGCAAGTTTAATGAAAACATGAACTATGTCTTATTCACCATTTTATTTTCAGCACCAGGAACAGCTCCTGGCTGTCTAAATAATTGTGAAATGCATTAATAAATTATGCTCTGGGGATAACATTATGGGTTAGTTGATCTGACATTTTCACCACAGGACTCAAATTAGTTCAATTTTAAGTCATTAAAAAGAATTTGTGTGCATTAAAAGTACCCAAACAAACCCATTTAGTTGGTATGAAACCAAGTTAGATTTCCATATCATTTTGGCCGTTTCTTCAGAAAACCAAATAACACAAATTGCTACAAAATTATCTTGGTCATTGGTTTTTAAATTATATATTCATGGACCATAAAGTTTCAAGAATGTCTACAAATTTCAACAGGAACCTACATATCTGTGGAGATGTCTGAAATCAGAAGAACACTGAGTTTTAAGGGCTTAAGGTTCACATTCTTTAACAATGAAACAATCTAGAAAATATCTTTAATGTAAAGTATCACTATGGTACAATAGAACGTAGAGGTCATAAGATCCTTGAAATAATGAATGTGGCCTTTCACTAACTGAACATTTTGTCTCTGCCTAGAACACTGGTGAGTACAGCAGAGAGGGTATAGTTATTGGGTAGTTATAGCCACCCAACTGAACTGAAAATGTTTATTTATTCTTTATTAAATATTTTATTTCCAACTTATTCAATCAACATTCAAACTCCATTAACTGTCACAGCAGGCATAGTCTAAAAAGAATAAAAGAAAATAAGTATTTCTTTTATTTATTTATTTTCTTTATTGGTAATGAACATTTGACAGGAAGAAACTGAGACTGGTGACATAGAGAACTTCTTACCTGGTCACTGCTATGGACTCAGACATTCTCTTCGCATTCCATGTACCCTAAAGCTTTTGCTCATTTCTGTGGATGAGTCCCAGGATTCATTAAAATGGTGTCAATTTACCTAAATGAAAGTCTTATTAGCCATATGGGCCAGACTTTTGTCAGCTTACATTGAAATCATGCATGTTTTTCAATGGCCTGTTTGGGTTCCAGAATGCCTCTGAAGCACTGGAATGCTGACTTGTGGTTATGTATGTGATATATGTGATGATGGTTAGCCTGTAACACTAGGGTTTCTCAAGGATAATACCTAGCTTACTTGATTGATAAGGATGGGAAATTTAGTAAAAAGAGAATAGAAACAAACAGTAAAAAGAATATAAACAGAAATATAGTAAAAAGAATAGAACATAAAAAGAGAATAGAATAAAGATATTATAAAAATTACTATATATTTTATATTTATATTATTTTATATATTTTATATATTATATATTAAAATTTATTATTATTTCTTCTAAAATTAGAAATAATAAAGAGAATAGAAAGACATCGGATTTTTAGAAATCATGGAAAATATAAAACAGATTGAAATATAAGAAAAGTATTTTATAATATCCATAATCTAAAAGTAGACATTCACTGTATCCATCTATGTATACAGTGTATATTCCTATGTATGTATGTATATTCCTATCTATCTATATTCCTATCTATGCTCAAGGTGGAAAGCAGAATGCATAAAAAGGTATAGGTTATCTTTAGGCACCTTTATGTAACACCTCTCTATCTTCTTCCACTCCTGAAGTAGGTAGTCAATCTGACCATACTAGAATTTTTGTAAGCATCCATCTCATTCTCTCCCACTACAATATCAACTGGTTTTACCAAAACTCAGGTTGTGCTTACTTAGCTATAGACATTTTTTATTGTCATCATTTTTAGTTAAGTATAAAGGTACGTATGATAAAAATTCACTTATTTTAAGTGTACAATACAATGAGTTTTGGCAAATACCTACATGAAAGTGATGATTATTACTAGAATAAAGATACAGAATGTTTCCAAAAACCAAAAGGTTATCTTACCACACTGCAGTCAATCTCTGCCCTTCTGGCCACAGACAACCACTAACCTGCTAGAACTAAGTTTTGTGTCTTCCAGAATTTCACATAAATGAAATCATAAAGTTAGAACTCTTTTGTGTCTGCTTCATTTGGTCAATATAAAAGTACTGAAGTTCATCACTGTGGTTGTGTGTATCAGTTCATTTATCCTGCTGTTTTTATTATTTTACATATTTTTGCTTTTTTTCATTTATAATTATTACAAGTATAAAAGTAATATATATTTATGGAGTACATATGATATTTTAATACAAGCATACAATGTGCAATGACTAAATCAGGGTAATTAGTGTATCCAGCATCTCAGGAATGTATCATTTCTTAAGAATGGAGCAATTCTATTCCATTATTTTTAAATATACACTAAATTATCATTAACTATAGTTTCCCTTTTGTGCTTCCAAACACTAGGCTGCACTCCATCTAACTATATTTTTGTACCAATTAATTATCACCTCTTTATCCCCCACTACCCTTCCCAGCCTCTGGTCACCATCATTCTACTGTCTCCATGAGTTCAATATTCTTACCTCCCACATATTAGTGAAAACATATATTTGGCTTTCTTTGCCTGGCTTATATCACTTAACATTAGCATCTAGAATGGAAGCTTACGTTACTGATTTTAGACCTTTTCACCTTTCCAACATAAACTTTTAATACTGTCTCTAATCACTGTTTACCTCTATTCCACAAATAGTTGTTACTAAGACAAATAGTTGCCCATTGTTATGTAAGACAGAGCCACTACGGTCCAGTTATGTTATTGGGGTTGGAAAATATGCTTTGGATGGCTCCAACCACTGGATTGGTAACCCTGCAACCAACACTTTTTTTAAAAATCTAGTAGATACTCAATCCAAACAAAAGTTATTTTTTTAACATCCTTCTATAACTCCCCCTTTCATATTCTTATTACCATACTTCTAATGCTTAGATTTTTTTTTGCAATAACATATGTATCCTTTCTACCAATATTTTTTCAAACCAAACATATTAATCTTCTATGATAAATTTTAATCATATCAGCTTCCAGCTTGAACATATTTAAGTTCATTTGTTGTGTGTGTGTTTATTTGTCTATGTTTAACTCCTAATTAAAGTAAAAACCTCTTAGCTTGGCCTAGCAATCTTCCAACTCCCTGGCTTCAACATTACATTTCCAGCTAGTTTGATTCCATTCCTTTATGCTTACTTTTCATACCAGGGAAACTGGATGACTCTTCCCTAAGTATAGCACAAAGTCTCACCTCTAAACCTTGGCTCAGGTCATTTTCTCCACCAAAAACAGCCTTCATTTTCAGAGCCTTACCTCCTCCACTTGTCCAGATCACATCCGTATGATCCATCTCAGATTCTATATTTTTAATTAAGCCTAAAGGAGATGTAACCTCCTCTTCCTGGATCATTTAATACATTCTTATTTTATCAACTTATTGAGCACTTACTGTCTGTCACTTAATTTTCTAAGTGTTCAGTGCAAATTATTTCATTTGAGCCTTGTAAAGTCCTCATGGGTAACCAGCATTATCATCCCTGTTACAAATGGAGAAACTAAGGCACAGGAATGTTAAATACTTGTAAGCACCATGCTGTGTTGCTTTACTTAACACACCCTTACAGTATCATAGATACAGTATAAATTCCCCACGGGAGAGCCTATAAAACATTTAGCAAATAACTTGCATACAATAGATATCATTCAGTTAGTATTTATTCCCACTCCTAAAGGCAAAAAGAGTGAAAAATAACTATGAAATGCTCTTCATTTTAAAAAGTTGATATGATTGTGAGAAAATGAATAAAAGCCCAAAAATTGGGAAGTAGGAAGTAAATAATAAGGTAGCTTTAGCTGTCTCAACACATTGTCTTATATAATTGTTGTATTCAAACTAAATATTCAAGTAGAATACCTTATGAATATTTGAATTAATTGAGAAGAATTCAGTATTGATATTTATAATGAAAACTGTTTCCAGATAATTGAAGTTTACTCCTGTATTCAATAAAGTATTGTTTAAAAATGACTAATTATTGTTGAAAGAGAACTATCAAAACATGATTTTTTCTGTCTTTCAAAACAGAGAACACCAATGTATAATTTATCCTTCCCTGAATAATATAGTCACTAGAAATATTGATTACTAAACTATGCAGTGATAAGGTCATTTTTTCAGGAGTTAGTAAGATCAGTTAAAACATCTGCTTTTAAGCTGAGCATGTTGCTTTTTTTCTTTCGTCTTTTCCTCATTAAGAACTATGACAAAGTGTTTTAGGTTTTAGTAACTCCAACTCATGCTGTTAATATTTTGTGATCTCAAAACTAAATTAACTAATTAACCAATGTAGTTTTATGCATAATTAAAAAAAGATTCTTTGCCATTATAGATGGTTCTAATTCCATTATAATACTACATGAATTTTGTAATATGTTTGCCATGAAGAAATTGTTCTCATTTATTGCTGAGTTAATTTCTGTTTTGACAGCTAGGGTTGAATTCTGTGTAGCGTATTTAGATAAACAGAATAAATTACTATTCATCCAATCTCATCGTGAATTTGGTCTATATATTGAAGACATGGGCATGATAAATTAGAAATAAAAATTAGCATAGTTCTTCATTTTATAGTATCAATCTCAAAGTAAGAATGTGGATTATTTGTCTTCTATTAATATATGGGGCAGTGCAGTTAATTAAAATGTTTAATAAATGAACAAAACTGCTGAAAGAGTTAAGTATAATCATTAAAGTATATAAAATAATATATTTTATAGCTAAAGTTAAATAAATTACAAATCTGAGTATTATCATCAATAATCACTAGCAAAATGATCACTAAACTTAGAATATGGTTGTACAAATAAGTGCACACACATATTCAACCCTAAATATACATACACTACTTATAACTTCCAGCCATACAGGCTTTGCCCCACTTTCTTTTTTTTTTTTTTTTTTTTTTGATACGGAGCCTTGCTCTGTCGCCCAGGCTGGAGTGCAGTGGCTGGATCTCAGTTCACTGCAAGCTCCGCCTCCCGGGTTCACACCATTCTCCTGCCTCAGCCTCCCGAGTAGCTGGGACTACAGGCGCCCGCCACCACACCCGGCTAGTTTTTTTGTATTTTTAGTAGAGACGGGGTTTCACCGTGTTTGCCAGGATGGTCTCGATCTCCTGACCTCGTGATCCACCCATCTCGGCCTCCCAAAGTGCTGGGATTACAGGCTTGAGCCACCGCGCCCGGCCTGCCCCTCATACTTGAGTACACTTCCTCCTAACTTACTCCTCAACTTATTCTGAATTTTTCATAATTTTCAGAATTTGACTATAGCTTAAAAGTATCCAACTTGCATCAAATGTCTTTTTTACTGCTTCTCGTTCCACTATAATATTTTACCTGCTTTATCAAAAATTTAGTAAGACCCCAAAGATCCCAAGCAGTTTGCTGTGAATTAAGAATGACTGATGTGGTCTCTCTTGTATTTCTTTGAATCATTTCTTCTTTTGCGGCAAAATAAAAATACAAAGAAAAGACTAAGCATTATAAGTTGACAGTTATTGAAAAAGAATTAACCCCACCAATAGATCGGTCAGGTTATTCTTAGATCAATACTTTTTCTACCTTCTATAAAGAATCTGGGAGGTAGTTTCTTTTCCTGAGACAGAGTCTTGCTTTGTTGCCCAGGCTGGAGTGCAGTGGCACGATCTCAACTCACTGTAACTTCCACCTCCTGGGTTCAAGCGATTCTCCTGCCTCAGCCTCCCACGTAGTTGGTAGCCGAGTAGCCACCACACCTGACTATTTTTTTGTATTTTTAGTACAGACACGGTTCCACCATGTTGACCAGGCTGGTCTCGAAGTCCTGACCTCAGGTGATCCACCTGTCTCTGCCTCCCAAAGTGCTGGGATTACCGTGCTCGGTAATCCTCACGGTGTGAGCCACTGTGCTCGGCCTGGGAGGTAGTTTCAAATGAAAAGAACAGTGCACTACAATTTATGTCATCCAAATTCCATTTCTGTCTCAGACACCTGCTGTCCATGGAACTTAGAGACTTGTCTGTGTGAGGACATTGATGACCATCATGCCTATGACATAAGATTGGCATAAGACTAAAAATGCTTCCATATTTAGAACAATATTTTGAAAACTGTAACATTCTATGAAATTACAAGATATAACTTTTGTAGACTATCCTCCTTTGTAAGATGTCATGCCATTTCCCACAAAACTCAATTTTAAAGGCACTTATATCAAAGAAAGTCATTTGAGGCAAAAAAACAAAAAAAACAAAAAAACCTTCAATTATATAAACAGCTAAAATTTACATCACATGAATTAAACCACATCTCTTCCTCTATCACATCATTCTACTCCCCTTTCAAAGATGAGAAAATTAAGAAACAAAAAGGATAAATAACTTGACAATGGCAACAAAACTTGTAAAGTGGTGGTACTCAGGCGACCTGACAAAAGAGTTAGCCTTTGTCTTTCTTTGCTAGGCTGCCTTTTTCTCCTTTTCTCCCTTCTCTTCCATCATTACCAAACCACTGGCACCAAAAGTAATAAATATTTGAATAAATGCATGAAGCATTTGTCTTCCCTTAAGATTAATTCAAGAGTAATTATAGATAATACCATAAAATTCCTACTACGAATCTAAAAACAAAAGACCAAAAAGCTAGTGTGCTATAAGAAAATTTCAGAGTGTGAAGGATCACTTAACATCACTATTAATGGCAGAGGACTCTCTGCCTAAAGCCAATTCTCTTAACAAAAGGGAACACAGAATATTAAGCTAAAGTTCATGAATAACTCTGCTTAAAGGAATCATTAGAATTAGACATATACTTCAGAGGATGTGATCGTGAATACCACATATAATGATCATCATTCTGCATTAAAATGTAAGGAAAAAAGATAACTTCTGTATACATTTTTTAAGTAGAGATTTTATTTCATACATTGTACCTTCTTTTTGAATAAATGCGCTCCTCTGGTATCATCAAAATAAAAGGAAACGTGAACATTAAAGGATTATTGTATCAGCACAGTAGTTATTCTCTCCAAACGCAAATATATTTTATTATTATTATTATTATTATTATTATTATTATTATTATACTTTAAGTTCAAGAATACAAATGCAGAAAGTTCAGGTTTGTTACATAGGTATACACATGCCATGGTGGTGTGCTGCACCCATCAATCCACCATCCACATTAGGTATTTCTCCTAAAGTTATACCTCCCCTAGACCCCCACCCCCCAACAGGTCCTGGTGCACGATGTTTCCTTCCCTGTGTCCATGTGTTCTCAATCTTCAACTCCCACTTATGAGTGAGAACATGCGGTGTTTGGTTTTCTCTTCCTGTGTTAGTTTGCTGAGAATGATGGTTTCCAGCTTCATCCATGTCCCTGCAAAGGACATGTATTCATCCAATTTTACGGCTGCATAGTGTTCCATGGTGTATATGTGCTACATTGTCTTTATCCAGTCTATCATCGATGGCCATTTGGGTTGGTTCCAAGTCTTTGCTATTGTGAACAGTGCTGCAATAAACATACACGTGCATGTGTCTTTATAGTGGAATGATTTATAATCCTCTGGGTATATACCAGTAATGGGATTGTTGCTGGGTCAAATGGTATTTCTGGATCTAGATCCCTGAGGAATCGCCACACTGTGTTCCACAAGGGTTGAACTAACTTACACTCCCACCAACAGTTTAAAAGTGTTCCTGTTTCTCCACATCCTCTCTAGTAAAAGTGTTCCTGTTTCTCCACATCCTCTCTAGCATCTATTGTTTCCTTTTTTTTTTTTTTTTTTTTTTTTCTGAGACAGTCTCGCTCTGTTGCCCAGGCTGCAGTGCAGTGGAGCCATCTCAGCTCACTGCAAGCTCCGCCTCGCTGATTCACGCCATTCTCCTGCCTCAGTCTCCCAAGTAGCTGGGACTACAGGTGTCCGCCATCATGCCTGGCTAATTTTTAGTAGAGATGGGGTTTCACCATGTTAGCCAGGATGGTCTTGATCTCCTGACCTCATGATCCACCCGCCTCAGCCTCCCAAAGTGTGTTTCCTAACTTTTTAATGATTGCCATTCTAACTGGCATGAGATGGTATCTCACTGTGGTTTTGATTTGCATTTCTCTAATGACCAGTGATGATGAGCTCTTTTTCGTATGTTTGTCGGCTGCATAAATGTCTTCTTTTAAGACGTGTCTGTTCATATCCTTCACCCACTTTGATGGGGTTGTTTTTTTCTTTTAAATTGGTTGGTTTTTGTAGATTCTGGATATTAACCCTTTGTCAGATGGATAGATGACAACATTTTTCTCCAGTTCTGTAGGTTGCCTGTTCACTCTGATGATAGTTTCTTTTGCTATGTAGAAGCTCTTTAGTTTAATTAGATTCCATTTGTCAATTTTGTCTTTTGTTGCCATTGCTTTTGGTGTTTTAGTCATGAAGGCTTTGCCCATGCCTATGTCCTGAATGGTATGGCCTAAGTTTTCTTCTAGGATTTTTAAACACTGTTCCTTCGTCTATTAACTGACTTTCCCTGAAACATCAAATGCTTTTCTAATTGACATTGTATTAGAATGGCAGGATAAAGTTTATAATAAGAATAAAATGAAATAAATTTTGCATATGCCAACTTATTTATAAAACATATTAATCATCTAAATCATCAGTTATTTGTAGACTGGATAGTAAATATACCTTAGGAACAGAGAAGGAAACAACATATGTAGGAAATATCAGTAGACCTTGTTTTTATATGTACATTCTCTTGTACTGAAGTAAAATAAAATTCATAACACTCAATCTAAGTAACTTGTTTTATATAAATGTTATTTATTTCTTCATTATTTAACTCTCTTCTTTTGCTCTTGCTGCTTGTGAGACGTAACTTATGCAGAGCGTGAATTAAATCTATGTAGGGCAATAATTTTTATTTAGGCTTAGATAAAATTTCTAGCACCACAGACCATTCTGAATAAGTTCAAAATTCATCATGAGACCAGATAAGAGAGGTATTATTTAAAATTTGCATGTAGTTTTTTCCTAAATATTTTCAAGATGACAGACATTAACAAAATCATACATTTTTATTCTACCATCCTGTGATGCAGAGAAAATATACATATTTATGTGACTTTTTAAAAATAAGGGACATCATTTCAGTAGGGTTAAATATACAGTTATGTAGATTATTACACTAAGGACACACATACATAGTAACAATTAACCCCTTCTCAGGGGTAGACTACTTTCCCTTATGATACGGGGCACTAGGAATGATTCAGTGAATTTCTTCCATAGATAGAAGTTAGCAGTAATGCAAAACTTAAATGTCCTTTGTATTTTAATAAAATATTGTATTCATAAAGAGGAATATATGAAAAATATAAATTACAAATGTAATATAATGAAAAGGCAGATTATCCCGATTGTTTTATATACACCATCCAAATTCTCTAAGAAACTATAAAATGATTTGCTTTATATACTCCTGGCCTCAAATAAAAGACAAAAGAAGTTAAGAAGAGCCTTGTTCCCTGTTGTACTTTACACACTTAGTACATATGATTTGTTTTCCATCAGTACCATCCAGGGTAAATAATACAGTCATCTTTCATGGATGTTTTCATAAAATTGCTAAGGAAAACTTAGACATAGCCAAAGAAAAAAAAATCCAAGCTGCCAGAAGGAAAACAACAATTATACTAATGGATAATTTTAATTATCACTACATCCGCTGGAAGTCTAGAGAAGTAAACTAAGGAACAAGTGTTTTCTTATTAAACAAACAGAGAATTCTTTTTCAAACAACCAGGAGCACTGAGAAAGCAGAATGAAAAGTCAATCTTTATATTCAATTCACTAAAGTGAAAACAGAAATCCTGAAGAGATGCTATCTAAAAGGTGATCATAAAAATTTAGTATCTGAAGGCTTTTAATTTTAAAAAATACACCAAATCAATGCACAGCCAGCAATTATTTAAATTTCAGATTAACAGGCATTAAATATCTCTTGAAAATTCAATCTACAAAGGCTCTTCTGTGCCTTATTTCATTTACTTATGTTTATATTTCTTTCCTCATGGCTTTTTTCCATTTGATTCCCAATATTTCTTCTCCAGTTTTCTCAAATGCTCTTTTCCTCTCCCCTTCCATCAAAGTCCATTATTATCTCTTATTTTCTATCTCAAAGTAGAATTTCCCTGAGAGCCATCATTAAAAGTCTTCATATATGTCATTATGTTCACCTAATCTCAAGCAAGGTAAGATTTTTTTTTTTCTCCCTTGATCGTACTCACTTCAAGTTTTTCATTGACATATTTCATCTGCCATTAAAATAGCTCTCAGGTTCATTTACCACATTCATTTTAAAGATCATTATTTACAGGGGAGACTATAAAATCAGTTTTCCTTGGAATAATTAAGACTGGAAGAGCTGTCTTCTTGTCAGAACTGGTTTAGGTAAAAATTGCCTTAAAGAATGGAAAATATACTAGACACAGTAAGAAGTCTTTCTAAGTCATATAGTATATAATAAGACAATATTCATTATTTGGGCCATTGTTTAACATATTCTTCTCTACAAAAGAACACTCACTCAATAATACAATAGAGCCTTCGGTGTTGAGATGGAAGGGTCAGAAATGAACTAGACACTTTTAAAACATGAAATACTTAGTAGTAATGCCTCAGTTTCTTTCCTGAACAGGAGTAGATTTGTCAAACTCTTAAAAAGTAGGAAACATTTCTGCTGTTAGTCAATTTGAACTAGTTTTCTAAACAATAATAATTTTTAAATACTCAAGGTGATATGTAATCTGCATTGCTGAAATGGTACGGTAGGTCCCCTTGAGCCATTGTAGGAAAAACACAATTATACTAGATTTTGCCAATTTTTAATGATTTAATGAGAAAAAGATTGATCTCTATGAGAGGTAATCTTGAAATAATAGGATATTAATGAATATTAAAAGCTAAATAATACATTAAATCACCAAGTGGTTGTAGAAAGATTTCTTTGTGTCTGATGTAGTTCTAAGTGCCATAAACATGCGTAAGTATAATACTGGCCTTGCTATTGAGTACCTTATAGTCAGAAAACCAGAAGTAACTATTATCCAAAGCAATAACTGTTAAGTGTCATAAGAAAGTAAAAATCTCAGAGCCCCACAAATCTCAGAAAGAAAAAGGGTCATTTTAGGCTGTTTACATTTAATCAGGAATCAGGGGATATGCTGTTAGTTGACTTTAATGGATTGGTAGCATTTCAACAAATGATGAAGGGAGAGGAGATAAAAAAATTCCAGGCAGCAGACATATAAATAGAGGTGAATGTACAGAAATAGAAAAGCCAAAGACAGGATAGAAAAGTTCTGAGCAGACTTTGGCTAAAAGGCCAGCCACATATAGGTGAGTCAATGTAAGTGCTGACAAGTTGTCTGAGATCAAATTTTGGTTGATTTTAGGTGCAAAGTTAAGAACTTAGAACTTTATTTCTTAGGCAGATGAGAAGCATAAAGAGAATATGCAATATTTTATTTTAATCACAACCTCAACTTTTATGAGTTTTCTGGTAATACTTCAACTTGGGTATTTTAGTGTCTTTACTATAAAATGAAGCATGTGTCTAAAAATCACAAAGAGAGTAAGCAGTATTTGTTCCAAATCCATAATATTTATACAAAACAATACAGAATGGCTCCTATAATAATATGAGCAGGGTAGCATTTGTGGAAGATCAAATAGTGTTGTAGAATGTAGGGCAAAACAATGAAGGAAATGACTCAAGTGAGGACATCATGAAATGATTATAAAAATAGTCCAGGTGAGTTGAAATAGAAACTAGGGGTAATTGTGGTAAGAACATAATGGAAAATAAATATTTCAAATGATACTACAGAAAATCTACTCAGCTTCTCTATGAATTATAAAGAGGATACCAGTATAACTTCAAGTGGCTAGTTTCTTCTGTGTTAAAGGTAATTTCTTTTTACAAAATCTCATTAAAAAGTTAACTTATTTAGGACCAAAAAAATTTAATAGCAGATATTTAAATACTAAGAAATAGCTCAGTGATTCCAAATATAATTTTTAAATACTCAAAATGTTATAAGATATATTTATAATATTTAATCCATCTGCTTTATGTTTTTCTTTCTATAATGTGGGTTAAAACAGGCTAGCTAGTAAAATTAGGGCCAAAATAAGCGTGCTGTTATATGTCGTTATATGGCTTTAAATTATTTTTTAAATTGATATTTTCAATTCATTTATATTGGAAAGGAGGTTGTGTGCAAGATGGTAATTTAACCAAGGAGCTGGAGGAATTAAAAATAAATTTTGTTTTCAAATCAATGGAAAGCATCATTAATTATAAGTACGTTTTTGATCCCTGTCACTGTGGCATCAAATCATAGAATTATTAGAAGAAAATCAGTAAAAGGAACTGAAACTCCTATGACTTTTTTATTCCATTGTAAGCCATATCAAAGCTTTAGAACTAAGAGAAATGCTTCCAAGTTATTTATTCTAAGGTTAAAGAGGGCATTTAAAAATGTATATTTGATGTGTTCCTACAAATTGTAACCCTGGGACTAGAACTTCTCTCTCAGGGTAAGGATCAGGAGGAGCTTAGGCATCTAACTGAAAACTTGGCCTCCAGTATCAAATAGTGAATGCAGTTCACTGCAAGCCAACAAAGACAAGGATCAGACTTGAGTAAAATGAGATGATGTAAGAAGGACCAAGAAAGAGAAGGGAGATGTCAGAAAACAGAATTTCTCCTCTAGGCACATTTGTAATTTTGCACCAATTTGTGAGTAATCCTTTATATGTTCAAAACAACATACTGGTTCTATTCAAATTAAGCAACATGCAAGTGGTGCTGCCAGGGATCTCTATCCTAAATAAAAGACTCCTAGTATACACACAGCAGTCACTTTTATTGCTTTCATGTAGGCTACCTCAGCTAGCTAAAGATTCATATCTGCACTTAAATCAATAACCACATTTATGTCTTGGTATCAATAACATGGGGGTTGGTTGAAGAACAAATTTTGTCCAACTGTGGACAAAAAACCATTTGTGGTGCTTGAAAAATTAAATGTTCTTATGTAAAAGAAAAATTCAACATAGATCTTACACCTTTAACCAAAAAATCAACTAAAAATGGATCATGGATCTAAATATAAAACATAAAACTATAAAATTCCTATAAGATAATAAAGGAAAAAAATATATGATCTTGGATTTGGCAGTCACTTTTTAGATATAACATGAAAAGCACTATCCATAAAAGAAAAACTTGATGTTAGAGTCATTAAAATTAAAAACTTCATCAAAAGACGATGTTAAGACAATGAAAATGCAAGTCATACACTGGGGAATATGTTTGCAAAACATATTCTGATACAGGACTTGTATCCAAAATACAAAGAACTCTTAAAATACAACAGTAGGAAAAGAATAAATAACCTAATTTTTAAAAACAGTTACAATATTTGAATAGATACTACACACACAAATATTACAGATGGCAAATAAGCAGATGAAAAGTGGCTCAATGTGATATGTCATTAAGGAATTGCAAATTAAAACAATGAGCTACTACTACACACCTATTAGAATGGCTAAAATCCAAAACAGTGGCAAAACCTGAGGGTAAGAAAATGGTGCAATGGGAACTCTCATTCTTGATGAAAACGCAAAATTGTACAGCCCTTTGGAAAACAGTCTGACAGTTTCTTGCAAAACTAAACATAGTCTTATCATATGATCCATAAATTGTACTTTGTCCAAATGAGTTGAAAACTTATGTCCATACAAAAACCTGCACACAAATGTCTAGCAATCATAGTCATAATTTCCAAAACTTGAGAGCAATCAAGATGTCCTTTAATAGATAAACAGACCTATAAGCTGTGGCTTGGAATTATTCAGCAATAAAAAGAAATAAGCTATCAAGCCAAGAAATGACATGGAGGGAACTTAAATACATATTGCTAAGTGAAACAAGCCAGTATAAAAAGGCTACATGCATGTGATTCCAAATATATGACATTCTGGGAAAGGCAAAACTATAAAGCCAGTTAAAAAAAAGTAAATAGCTCCCCAGGGTAAGGCAGGGAGTGAGGGAAGGAGGAGAGATTAACAAGAGGAGCACAGGACACTTTTAGAGCTATAAAACTATTCTGTATCAAACTGTAATGGTAGATACATGACATTGTACACTTTCCAAAAACTGTAGAATGTACAATACAAAGAGTAAACCCTATAATAAACTATGGACTATAGGTAATAATAGTGTTTTAATATTGGTTAATCAGTTATAACAAATGTACCACACTACTTCAAAATATAACAGGGAAAACTGTGCAGGGAGAGTGGTGGGCATATGGGAACTCCCTGTTTCTGCAAAATGTTTCTGTAAACCTATACGTTTTCTAAAAAATAAAGTCTATTAATACTTTTTGATTAAAAAAATTATGAACTAAACAGTTCTTGAGAAAAACAGAACTATGGTTAAGAACATTAAGGAAAAAATGTCTTTATAATGTTAATCGTGTCTAGTTCCACCAAAATTATCAAACTGTACTGGAATTAAAAGGATGATTTCAATGTGTACAAAGAAAGGGTATGTTATATTAATCACTGAAATATTTTAAGACTCTTTAGCTATTTTAGATGAATTTATAAAAATGAATGCACCAAATGGAACATGGAAATGTTGAGAACAATGACATTGAGTAAAAAAACAAGGTAAATGAGAACAGTCAAAAGGTATCACCTATAACCTTTTATAAAGGCAAAAAATAATAATCTTAACAAAATAAATCTACCCACTCTTGGCAACAATGTGGGATAGAGGACAGTATCACCTGAACTGATAAAGATTAAATTGTTCCAAACTTTTTGGAGGGCATATAATTCTGTATTGAAATTTTAAATGTGTAAACCACATGACCCAGCGATCTCATCTAGAAATTTATCCTCAGGAGATAATCAGTCATGGGCAAAAAAGATTTATGGACAAGAAGATACATTCAAGTCTTGTATAATTGGAAAAATTGGAAGTAACACACATGTCCATCAAAGAGGAAACTATTAAATAAATCATGGCCACACCCTACAGTGGATTACTATGCAATTATCAAAATGGAGCTACTATACATTTCTTTGACAAAAAACACCTTGATTACAAATCCAGTTTGTAAAGGACGTTGTAAAATTACAATATGACATGATTTATATAAAATTATATATAGGTTATTGGCATATATACATTTGTATGTATTTCTCTGTTTTTGTTGGGTGCAAAGATAGTTTGCTTTTACTTTTATACTTTACTTTTTAAGACTGTAGACCTAGAAAAAAAAATCATTAAAACAAGCAGGCAAACAAACAAACAAGACACGGAGGCTTATATGTGGGGACCTCCATGAAGGAGACTCAAGTGGTTTGGCTCTTGTGTCTTCATCCGAATCTCATGTTAAATTGAGATTCCCATTGTTGGGGAGGGACCTGATGGGAAGTGATTTGGTCATGGGGGTGTATTTCCTTCTTGCTATTCTCGTGATTAGGAGTGAGTTCTCACAAGATCTGATGCTTTAAAAGTGTGTGGCACTTCTCCCTTCACTCTATTTTCTGCCGCCATGTGAAGATGTGCTTGCTTCCTCTTCATCTTCTGCTATGATTGTAAGTGTCCTGAGGCCTCCCAGCCATGCTTCCTACTAAGCCTGCAGAACCGTGAGTCAATTAAATCTATTTTCTTCATAAGTTACCCAATCGCAGGGAGTTTTTTATTTATAGCAGTGTGAGAATGAACTAATACAGAGACGTAGCCATGTGGATTACCCTACTTCATCAAATTATCATCAGCAGCAGCAGCAGCATCAATGTTGTAGCCACAGTTCCTTGTAGTAGGATTTGGAATTACAAATATCATTACCCATTTCTGGAAACTTTATTAAGCAACACAGTCTTCCACTTACTACCCTTCTGTTATTTGTATAGTCCTAGAAATCTCTAACCATATGGCAGGTGTACACTCTCCTCCCTCCAATTATTTCTTCACCTACTTAGAAAACTTTAATGAGTTTTCATTGCTGTTACAGCAAAGATGAAATGTTTTAAGACCCTGCATGAGTGGCTGATAGACATCCTCTCCAACCTCACAGTAAGCCACATTCTTTGCTGCAATCCAGTCACAGTAGTCTTTCTTCAGTCCCTCAGACTTGCTGGGCTGCCTCCTTCTACAAGCTCTTCACACAGTCTGTTCCTTCTTCCTTTTCCTCTTTCCCTTCCCCTAGTTAACTTCTGCTTACCCTCTACATCTTACCTCAGGCATAGTGTCCTCAGGAGAACCCTTTTTGACCTCCCTCACTAGTAGAAATCCCCCATTATGGAATCACATAACATCATGTATTACTTCTTCTTTTTTTTTTTTTTTTGCTCTTATTATGGTTTCAATTTATGATAAATTTGATTAATATCTGTCTCCCCTACTTCAGAATAAACTCCAATAGTACAAAGAGAATATCTAGTTTTGCTTACCATTGCACTACAAGGACACAGCCTGATACACAGAAGGAATTCAACAAATTATTCATTTAATGAATACATGAATCAACCAACCAACCAATCAATCAATCAATCTCAAAGCCAACAGAACTCTTAGATCCTCCATTATTGGACCCAGTTTAGCACAGGAGGCTGTGATGTTTACATTTTACATTATAACAAGAAATTATGTATATACAATCATGGACCTTATACAGAAGTATTTTCAAATACCAGCAAAATTAGAGTAAAAGGTATTTCCTCTTAGCACTAAACATTATTTTGGCCCCAACACACTTGAAATTAGAATTAATGCCACTATTGATTCAATTAACTAAATGTGTCATTGTTGAAAACCTCTAAGACAGCTATAGAAAAAATAACGATGGTGTTTCTTTTGCTGACTTTCAGTCTGATGATCGAGGCAGATGCCTTTTCAAATCTTTCCAGCTATTGAATATATAAAATACAGCAAGTGACACTATAGAAACCATCACTCGTCAAAGATATTCATGATTTGATATAATATTTAAAGCTTTCATTGTAGGTTGCTATCTTAAATGATGATAGGACAGAAAGAAAGAAAGAAAGAAAGAAAGAAAGAAAGAAAGAAAGAAAGAAAGAAAGAAAGAAAGAAAGAAAGAGAATCCAGAGTAAAAAAAAACCAAAAAACTTTTTCTTCAAAAAATCTTTTGGTTGCTTTATCAAGATGTCAAGAAGCTGAAGGCCTCTGACATGGATAGTCATGCCCTGCCAGTGAGATTAAGGATAAAAGCAAGATTTGCACAGACAACATATAGAACTTCTTAAAGAGTTTCTTCAGTGTCTGGTTTATATTGGTCTTAAAAGCAAATCGGGATGGCCATGTTGGCTCACGCCTGTAATCTCAGCACTTTGAGAGGCTGAGGTGGGCAGATCACCTGAGGTCAGAACTTTGAGACCAGCATGGCCAACATGGTGAAACCCTGCCTCTACTAAAAATACAAAATTAGCCAGGCATGGTGGCGCATGCCTGTAGTCCCAGCTACTTGGGAGGCTGAGTCAGGAGAACAGCTTAAACTCAAAGGGTGAAGGTTGCAGTGAGTCCAGACTGCACCACTGTACTCCAGCCCAGGCGACTGAGGAAGACTCCTTCTCAAAAAAAGGAAAAAAAAAAAAAAAAATCGAATTCTGCATGAGCCATATTCTGGAATTCAGCCAATTACCACTGAAACTCAATGACACTAATAGTTTGGGGTGAGATTACGTGGAGGACCACATTTGAGTATATGAAGAACCCTTACAAATACGGATAAAATTAGCTATGCTTTAGATCCCCTGACTGTTGGAATTAGTCAGTAGCAGAAAGATAAATATGGATTTTGGCACCCAGAACTGGAACAAGTTTTTCGAGCAGAAAAGCTGTTATGTAAACTATAAGTAAAAAAGTAAGCCCACAGACAACAAACAATAAGCCCTATTGATTCATCTTTGTCCAACAGTATTTTCAAAATCACTTCCCTCAGAGAAAGCAATCTCAATTCAGGTTATAGTTAAATATGAAGGGCAATGATGACATTTGAGAAAGGATTAAAGTTTCTATAATCATTAAGAATGTACACTTCCTAGAAATCTTACCTTTTGGCACATTTCAGTATCTGCACTGAGCTGCTTCTGCCTTGATTTTACACTTGAATGGACTTCAGTGAGTCATCAGTATAGCCACTGCTCAGTTATTTCTGTCCTGTTTTGGCAGTTACATGTAAGCTGGTTGGCCACCAGCAACTCCACTCAAGTATTCATAGTAGCTGAATGCACACTGGTATAAGGAAGATGTGGAATGAGAAGGTTCCTTTCTGGTTAAGGGGAAAAAGTCAGAGTACTTACTAGGATGAAAGAGCTTTACACTGGAATGAGAATGGATTAAAGAAGGAGGGGAATTCACTTGGCACAGTCTTCTGTAATTGATTGGATAGAGATTATTTAAACTCCTTTAACATGGTTTGTACTTCTAATTAGGTCATGTTTAGGGTTCTAGAAAACAATTCCCAAAGAAAAAATGTCTGCCTTCTACATAGAAGAGTTAATTGCCACTTCAATATACACTCCATTGTTCAAAACCAGCTAAGAGTATGTTCAAAAGAAAAGACCCATTCCAACCTGTCAGCAGGATTCACACATTTTATATGAAGGAATTTGCAAATTACAGAGCACTTAACATGCCAGGTCTTCTGAATTTTGCTAAACTTATTTGATAACCACTTATAAAATAAAAGGGATTGGTGGAGCAAGGTGGCTCATGCCTGTAATCACAGCACTTTGGGAGGCCAAGGTGGGTGGATCTTCTGAGCCCAGGAATTCATGAACAGCCTGGGCTATGTAGCAAAACCCTGCCTTTACAAAAATTAGCCAGGCATGGTGGCACATGCTTGTGGACCCAGTGACCAGAGAGGCTGAGGTGGGAGAGTCACCCTCAGCCAGGGGGGTTGTGGTTGCAGTGAGCCAAGATTGCACCGTTGTACCCACAAGCCTGGGCAACTGAGAGACAGCCTGTCTCAAAAAATAAAAATTTAAAAAAGGCATAAGAAACTACCGTAATCGATGGACACAATTGCTTTCACTGGCATTTCTCTTCTGAGCACTTACGGTTTTGCTTTTTTCTAATAAACAATATTATACTTATTGGCTAGAATTTTACTGAAATTTACATAAATTCTTGACACATTTTTTTGAATTAAAAAATGGCTACATATTTCAAATGCTGAAGAAAATAAAGATGAATGAGAACTAACATCTTCTGACATTGCAATTCTGTTTCTGTCATCTTAGATATCATGGTTGAGTTCTCTTTCACCTGCAAACTTCACATCAGTCTGGTTTTTTAAGCAAAAACTTTCCAGAAATCCAGTACTAGACTTCAACTTAAATCCCATAGGCCATAATTGAGTTACATTGCTTAGTCTAGTTAAAAGAAAAGTGCTAAAAGTATTTCTTTTCCAGCCTCAATTCCTAGAAATGGCAAGGGAGAAGGAGGTAGAAATGAATGGTGAATTAGCCTAACAGTACTGGCCCCTATATTAGTCAGGGTTCTCCAAAGAAACAGAACCAACAGAAGATACTGTAAACTGACATATTGAAAGACATTTATTGCAAAGAATTGGCTCATATGATATGGAAGCCATGAAGCCCCACAATTTGCTGTCTGCAAGCTGAAAGGTGAGGAAAGGCAGTGGTGAAATTCAGACTGATCACCTGAGAACCAGGGAGGTCAATGGTGTAAATCCAGGTCAAGGCTGATGGCCCAAGAACCAGGAGTGCTAATGTTGGAGGACAGGAGATGGTGAATGTTCCAGTTCAAGCAGAGAAGGTGAATTTGCCCTTTCTCTTCCCCTTTGGTGGTAATCATGCAGTCAATTGACTGGATGATGCCTGCCTACTTTGGTGAGGGTAATCTGCTTTACCTGCTCAACCTATTCAAATGCTCATCTCTTATATTCTAATAGGTACTTCCAGGAATACTGTTTTATCAACTATCTGGGTATCACTTAGTCCAGTCAAGTTGACAAATAAAATTAGCCATTACAACCACAAAAATTGTATGTTTGAAACAAGTTATATAAGAACAGGGGCTTCTTCTATTGGTTTTGTATCCCTGAGGTAGAGCACACTGCTTGGCACAGAGTAATGTCCAATAAGTGGTTGATGGATGAATGGATTGGTAAATGAATGGAATATAGGTAGTTGTTGAAAGTATATTATCAAAGGATATTGAAAGGATTGGAGGTTATTCCCAATTAAATATTAAATGAAAAAAGCAGAATGCAAACATATATATTATATGATTTCAATCCTAAAACATACACATACAAATAAGTTTGAAAATAAATTCCAGGTTGTTAAAAGTGGTTCTCTCTAGTTAGTATTTTTATGAGTTACAACCCTGCTGCACGTCAGCATCTACATTGTAAAACAGATGAACCCCCAATTCAGGTCATGATGATAATAAAATGAAATGAATATATCTCATTTGTTAGGTAGCCAAAAGAATATATTTTCTTCCCTTTCTTATTTTTTATTAAGGTTCTGGCCAGTTTTTAAATTTTGTGATTCAGCCTTGTTTTCTTTCTATCCTGATTCCCTCAATCTCTCCTCTGCATAACTTATAAAGCTTATGGTTACATTTTTCTGATCCTCTACTATAAAACAATATTGTCTATGAAATGGTAAAAATAAATTGGTGACAATCTTTATATTTCCGAGGAGCAATGCATCTGCTTTTTCTAATTGAAATAGCATTATTCCCTACTAGAAAATATTTCCATGCTATAATTATTCAGTATTTTAATAAGCACAGTGTGTCACTCACTCTATCAGACTAATATAATAAAGTCCTTACTATCCAGGGGGTGACATTCCAGAAAAAAACAAACAGATGTACCAAAAATTATTGGTAAATTAGGTAGATGCACCAGTGAACAGTGTGTCACTCACTCTATCAGACTAATGTAATACAGTCCTTACTCTCAACGGGCTCACATTCCAGAAAAAAACATACAAATGTACCAAAAATTAGTAGTAAATTAGGCAGATGCACTGGTAATGCTAAAGCTACACTGAGGGTATAGGCACAAGCATGGAGAAAAGCTACAGGATCAACCTAAGGGCAGGAAGGATCAAGGCAGCTTTATAGAGGAGGTAACAGAAGAGCAGGTCTGTGTTTCAGGAACAGTTAAACTGAGTGGAAGCAAAGGGGTAAAGAATTAAAGAAGAAAAAGAGGATGTCTTCTGAAGAATTCCTTATTTCTATGTAAAGAAACTTTGTTCCCCCTTCAGTCTGTTTACACAAACCTACTTCAAAATCTAGAAAGTATCTCATTTAAAAAATATTTCACTCTTTTAGAAAAGAAAGGTCTTAAAGCTGATAAGATGTCTTTCCAGGCCGAGATTTTTGTCTTAATTTATGCTTTTTCAAATCAGGCCATATTTCAGAGACATTACTTTAATTCTTTCAAAAACCTGGGACACGATTACAAGTTGCACGCTTGCTGCAAAGAAATAATTCCACATTATCTTTCATTGCAGCACAACTATAATTAACATCCCAGCTGTATCAATGGCTTTAGAAATTCATATGGTAGGTTTCAGCAGCTCACATAAAACATGGACACTTTTCTATTCAATAATATAGAATTATGCATCTGTGGCTAATATTTTTTCTTACAAATTTGCCATCTCTTTCACTACATTTACATTACATTTACAATGCTTATAGACTAAGACCCTCAAAAAAGGTCAACAGAGGCTGGGCACCGTGGCTTACGCCTGTATTCCCAGCACTTTAGGAGGCTGAGGCAGGTGGATCATGAGGTCAGGAGCTCGAGACCAGCCTGACCTACATGGTGAAACTCTGTCTCTACTAAAAATACTAAAATTAGCCAGGCGTGGTGGCACACTCCTGTAGTCCCAGCTACTCAGGAGGCTGAGGCAGGAGAATCGCTTGAACCCGGGAGGCAGAGGTTGCAGTGAGCCAAGATCACACCACTGCACTCCAGCCTGGTGCCAGAGTGAGACTCTGTCTCAAAAAAAAGAGAGAAAAATGGTCAATAGAGTATTGTGATGACTAAGGGCTCCAGAATCGGGCTGCCTGGGATCAAATCCCAGCTCTGCCACTCACTCGCTCTATGATTCTTGGCACCTAACTTGTTTATCCCGCATTTCCTCTTTGTAAATGGAGACTGTAAGAATACCTACCTCATAGTGTCATTATGCAGATAAAATTATTTAATATTTTAAAGCATTTATTCTGTATCTTGACCCATAGGAAGTATTATACAAGCTTAGTTGTTTTTAATTATTTTTTTAATCATCAGTGTATTCCAGGACTAACACGATTCCTGGCACTCAACAGACAGTAAATATGTCTTCCCCAAACAAATGAAAAATATCATTACCAGATTGTTTTTTCCCATCTTATTCTTGTATTTTTCTCAGACTCTCTTTCTTTTACTTTCCCATGCCACATGCCCTTCTAAAAAGATTAAGATAAGGATCTCTTATTCTTTCTCCCTCTTTCATTCTCATTTCAGATGTCCAGTCAATACTCCAACATAGTATGAAACCTTGGATTAGACATTGTGGTGTAATGTCTCAGATCTCACTCATCACATTAAAAGATCGGCTTAGTTCAAAACATGTAAATTTGTTTTTTTCCAAGTACTATTCTTTAGAATAGTATTCTTTAGAACAAAAAATAGTTTAGGCGACTACATAAGCAAGGTAAGGGAAGATTACAACCTTCTTGGCACAATTTTGGCAATCTCCAAAATCAGTTTATTATGCAGGCAATGGCCAATATTCTTTAAACTAGGTTACTTATAATTTTTTTAGATGACTGCACAGGTTTTTACTATACCCTAATAGGTAGACCCCAATTTAAAGTGAAGATCAATGCAAAAATGCATATAGATGTGCTTGTTGAATAGAAAGGACAATCAAGATGCAAAGGAGAGAAGAGCGGGCAGATCTAAAGACTGCTAGCTCCCACCTTTTCTTCTGCAGTTTGCTTGCCTCTCTCTTGGCCTTCACAGAATCAGAGTTAATGTCTTACTCTACAGTAAAGGAATGCTGGCTGAAAGGAATGTTGTGGCTGGTTCGATCTTCGATGCAGACCACTTAAGCTTTCTCCGTATCACTAATAAGGCTGTTACATGTTCTTACCAATGTGTGTTCACTAGTGTAGCACTTTGAATTTTCTTCAAGATCTTTACCTTTTCATTCACAACTTGGCTGTTTGGTGCAAGAGACATAGTTTCTGGTCTGCCTTGGGTTTTGACATGCCTTCCTCACTAATCTTAATCATTTCTAGTTCTTGTTGAAAGTGAGAGACATGTGACTCATTTCACTTGAACACTTAAAGGCCACTGTAGGGAGGCTTGAGGTGAGGGAGAGAGATGTGGGGGGAGGCTGATTGGTGGAGCAGTCAGAACACATATAACATTAATCAATTAAGTTTGCCATGTTCTATGGGTGTGGTTCGTGCCCTCCCAAAAAAACAATTACAGGAGTAACATCAAAGATAACTGATCACAGATCATCATAACAGATATACGAATAATGAAAAAGTTTTAAATATTGTGAGAATTGCCAAAATGTGACACACAGACATGAAGTGAGAGCATGCTGTCGGAAAATGATGCTAATAGATTGTTTGATACAAAGTTGTCACAAAACTTCAATTTATTTAAAAAAAAAATACCTGCAAAGTGAAATAAAGTACAGTAAAACAAGGTATGCCTATACTTTTAAAATATTATGACATTCATTCACCTGAATTGTTTATGTTTTACATTAAGAGACCTCAATATTGGAAAGTTAAGCATTGTGTCAATTATTTCCACGAAGCAAAGGATATAAGACAATAAAGAGTCAGACAATGTGGCCAGTAGAGATGAGCAGGGGCAGCCTGCTGAGGAACACAAGGTGTATGCTGGGAGCAAGAGGTAAGAAACAAGGAAGACAGAACTCCAGGAAGTATCTGAGGCAAAGGATAAAGTGCTAGGAAATTCTACACAAAAGCGACCAAGATAGAAATCAAGGTAGCCTAGGAAAGTACATACAAATGAAGGAAGATAAATTAGAAAGATAAGTAAGAAAATAAGCGGGTGAAGGAATAGGAGTAAAACAACAGTCAATGAGTCAGGAAACAAGTGCAATGTGAAGGCATCTAGAGATTGCTGTGAGATGTCTCTGTTCCTGGGTTCTCACTCGGTGAGCCAAAGACCTCTGGGCTTCCACAGTAGCCAAAGGCTAGTAATTATAGGATCTGTATCTTCAGATTCCAGGTTCTCTTGAGCTCCCCTGGATTACAGTAGTCTACGAGAAAACCTTTTATTGCCAAATCCAACTGAAAGCCAGAAGTAAGGGAGTACTTTGAAATAATCTACAAAAATTAGCTTCGTGGTGCGCAGAACCAGGTGGAGAGTCTACTGGGAAGGCAGAACAGAGGGTGAGTCTCACACAAGGTTTGTCAGTCATGACAACAATAGATTATTTAACAAAACCATATTGTTTGCCTGTCTTTACTTTAGGGGATTATACCTAATTCCCTCAGAGATTATACTTAATCTCTTTCTCACACCCCAGAAAACATCCTTTGCCTTCACAACTCAGCAAGGGTTGGAGGAAGTATTTTATGTCTCTCTACTCCTCACTCATTAATTTTCTTCTATATCCTTTCCCCCCTACCTCTAAGGGAAGTGATTATGTGGTTGGAATGATTAAGACTGCAGAAATTGCTGCCACTGGTTGCAATTATTGTTTCTCTGAAACAAGACACAGATTTACCACTCATAACTCCCTCACACACTGCATGATGGATGTACCAGAAAATAAAATCCAGGATTTTGTGGACCGTGCATGTTCTTTCCCTAACCCCCACAGGAAGCACACCAGAGTCAGGCCCCCAACCTTCATTCCTGAGGTTAAGACTGGAATTGTCTCTTCTCATGTTCTGTGGTGCTCTCTAGTTGGCTCATTTAGGATTGCATGGGGTGCAAAATGTTCCATGCAGCCAAACGGTAAATGTACTTAGATTTGCGAAAAGAATGTAGGGCTGCCACCCCTACTTCAGCCTTAAGACAAAATCATGCTCTCAACAGTTTCACCAGAGAGAAATGCACTTTGAACCTGTGGGGACTTCATTTATAAAGTTTATTTTCTTTAGCCTTAATGACCCATGTATCTACTGTTGATGTTTTCTACTGGGACGAAGACAAAGAAGAAACCTATGTGATTTTCACCTCACTCCAATAATACATGTGAGAAACACAAAGTACTAATGCTGGCTATGTGCCAGGCAATGGGAATACAGAAATGAATGAAAAGTGATGCTTTTCACCAAGGACCTCACATTCTACTCAGGGATATAAAAACTGTACTAGGACTAAAAGGAGTAAAAGGAGCACCAACAGAGAAGTACTTAATTCTGACTGGAGGAAGTCAAAGATCACTTTTGTTTTGGGTCTTGAAGAATGTGTGTCAGGTTCTTAAATTGAAAAGGAGAGAAGGGCCTTCCTGGCAAAGTAAGTAACATGCAGAAGCAGCAAGAGTCAGGGAAAGATGTAGAATCTGTAAATCACTGGGTTGGTTGAGTACATGGAATGACTGAAAAAGACAGAGAAACAATCCTTGAGAAAAGACTTGTCTCCAACATTTGTAGGACTCAGTAAAAACATAAATGAGGCCCACACACCACATGTTTAAGTATTTAAAAGGTATAAATCAAATGAAGCTACTGTTAAATAAAATATGCTCTAGCCTCCTCCATTTACAAATAAACAGTCTTAACAACGTGGAGGCAACACCAGAATTTAGAATTCTTATATTCCTTAAGGCTTCATGGCAGTGCTCGGTAATGTGTGGAGAGACAGGTTCCATACTCTGGCCAGCCCCACTTCTCTTCCTCCCCTGGCTCCTTCTCTTAATGTGAGGGTTTTCTCTCACACATGACTGGACACTGCAGCCTGCAAAACTAAGCTCCATTCACACTTCCTGAGAAGTACCATTTCTGGGCCATCCCTTAGGTGTAAGGGAAAGCACACTGGCAAACAGTCTACTCATGGAAGGGCAGAGCTATGGAGGAGACCAGCACAGGCTCAGGAAGCAGGCTCAAGGCCATTTTTGGCAGGTAGAATTATGGGGTCCTGAGTGCCTCAAGCATAGCCTAAAAGAAGGCACAGCTGCAGGGTGGTCACCAGTCCTTGGTCCCAGATGTAAGGGGCTTGGGGAAAATCAGAACTAAAGAAGGACCAGAATGGGTCCAGCTTATGGTGTCCAGGATACAAGTTCCTCTTGCTTGAGTCTAAGCACTATTCCACTACAAAAGAAAGAAAGGAGAAAAGTCATAGAGGGATTTGCTCTTTATGTCTTCTGTTTATTATCTTGTAGGTAACATGGCTTCACTGAAGAAAACCACATGATTACACAGGCCTTGACGGAAGCAGTGTGGACTTGCTATCTTAAGGATCTGTAAGCTTGCTTGTACTATATTACGTCTTCTTCTTTCCCTTCCCTGCTCTTGCGAAGCTTTTCTTGAGCCCAAGCATTAGATAAAATATCATTCCTTTCTCTATTTTCCTAGGGAACACTTTTCATAATTCTGTTTGCCATACATAGGCAATTTTGCTGCACAGATATTTGCTTTCCTCCATAGACTGTGAAATGATGAGATCACCTGTATGTAAAGTTAACTCTTAGTAAACTGGGAATTCTCTTTGTTAAATGAATGTATCACCTATGATGATACATTATGATGGAATGATTATATTATTGAAATATGGTACATGTTACTGACTAGAGCAATAATTAAAGATAAAAACCCAAGTTATGCCTATTTCTCCTTACAACTGAAAAAAGAATGAAACATTATTTCATATCTGAGTTATATTAGAGCACAGCTATTACATGAGTCCCAAGTCACATAAAGATTTGGGGGTTGTATTGGTTTCCTAAGGCTGCTCTTACCACAAATTTTCTGCAGTTATAAATTACAATAAACTTGGTGTCTTGAAACAACAAAAATGTATTATTGTATAGTTCTGGAGGTCAGAAGTCCAAAATTACTCTTAGTGGGCTAAAATCAAACTGCTGACAAGACTAGTTTCTTCCAAAGGCTCTACAGGAGAATCTGTTTCCTCTTCTTTGCTAAGTTCCAGAGGCCACTTATATTCCTTAGCTCATGACCTCATCTTTCATCTTCAAAGCCAGCTGCAGAGCATCTTCTAATCTCTCTCTCTGACTCTGAACTTCTTGTTTCTTACAAGGATCTGCTGTCATTACATTGGGCCCACACAGATAATCCAGGATAATACCTCCATCTCAAGATCCTTAACTTGAACCATTTGCAAAGTTCCTTTTGCCATATCAAGTAACATACTATCAGGTTTCCTGGATTAGATCATGGACATCTTTGGGGGGTTATTATTAAATCTATCCAGGGGGCAATTGTTTTTATTCACAAGTAAATCAATACTTTATATGAATGTAAAAGTTAGTTACACTTTGAGCATGCAATGTAAATGAAAAATGACTAAATAAAATGAAATTGTGCAGAACTGTCCCTAACCTTGTGAAGCGAACACACCTTGGAATTAGAGTGCACCAAGTGATAGACTACAGCGATCTATTATTAGAATTTTGCATACAGAAGATTACCACTGTATATACTTGATCTTGGCCAAGGAAGCTCTTTTTATTTAATTTGGAAATTTTATACAAATCGTGGGATTAGTCCATGGAAACTAAAACCATTGCAGATGTGTGTGTGTGTGTGTGTGTGTGTGTGTGTGTGTGTGTGTGTGTGTG
>NC_045436.1:141630947-141664292 GCF_002776525.5 Piliocolobus tephrosceles | reverse complement strand
GTGTGTGTGTGTGTGTGTGTGTGTGTGTGTGTGTGTGTGTGTGTGTGGTTAAGCACACATGCACATATGTATGAAAGGGAGACAAGATGGCACTTCACAAAGATTCCATGTTACTTACAGTTTACTGTAAAGTAACTTCCATTAGATGGCACACTGCAAACGATATCAGCTTTATAATTTGATTGAAACACCATATTAAACTAAGTAATGGATTTAAGTATTGTTGCCAAGCAAAATTACATTAATTTTTACATTAAAATTTGTATCTGAATCTATCCTATTGCGTGACCACCACATACACCATGGTAATCTAGCAATTACACAGATCTGACTTATATTTTAAAATCACACTCAAAGCCTAAAACTTTTATTGGTTCACTTTGTAATTTCCCTAATATAGTGAGGTGTTCTTTTTTAAGTAAATAAAAAATATTATCATATTTTATATTTATCTTGTATATCAACACTGAATTTAGCATTGTCTTATAAAGATACACATTATCTAGCTTATACAGATATACATGCTGACATAGCCATAGATATAGATCTGTTTTTTCCCTAAAGTGTCACACTTAAATATACAACTTACCAATAATTGTGAGCCTCAAGATTAGCCTTAGGTAAACTGCAGAGAAATAAAATTTACCTCTTCTTTTACTGTTCTATGACGTGACACTTCATATACACCATCCTTCCTTATAAGACCCTCCTTTTTCTAATGGTTCCTAACAACGTTATCAAATTAAGCTACTCCAGATTCTACTCTCAGGTCACTTATACAGCCTATTCAAACACAACCAACCACAAAATACAGAAGAAGTAAATCTATTGAATATCTTGACCAAATGGAGAATGAGTGCATGTTAAAATCAATATTGGCCAAGGTTAAGCCCAAAGTCGGTATTTTAATTATATATAATAAACTGCAAGGTCATAAGACTAAATCTGAGATGTTATCAAATAATTTTAATTATTAATTTCATATTAATATAATTTTATTATTTAAAATGTTGACAGTCAAATTTTAAAAGTTTGACATTATAGTACATAAATGATAATTTATTACTACAGAGTTTCCACGATGCTTCTGTGGTCACCAAATTTCACATCTGCAATCATAAATACAGGTTCACTTTGCAGTGAATAAAGAAAATATTTAGGGTGTACATCAATTTGCTCTATCATGTTATTTTCCTCATATGTTTTATATGTTTTTATGTCTACATTGAAGATGATTCATCATGTATCTTTTTAGAATTTGGGGGGTTTTCCTCTTACAAAATGTTGAAGTGCAAAGTTCACATTATTTTTCATTCTTGTCCACCAAATGTGAAGACTCCCAAAGTGAAACCTTCCTTTGTTTAATTTTTTTAATTAGAATTATGAAGTCATGTAATCTATCATTATACCATTTATTAAAATTAAAATGTCATAAACATTTGTGGATTCAAAAAGAATATAATGTCTACCTCAGATATCTAATTAATACACTCACTCTTAATAGCCCCATTAGATTTCAATATATTTTCAAATTTATTTATGTGGAAATTCTTAATATTTCTGTTAATAAAATTAGGGGCATTCACAATTATTGCTTTTGCTAGTATTTAACTCATATACCAATGTATACTTCAATATATAAATTCCATGGGAGATTTTCACTCTAAGTTACATCTAAAATATTTGCCTACTTTTAAAAATGAATGCTTATCTCCAATTTACAAAACCTCTAGAACTAATATATGAACTCAGCAAAACTGTAAAATTAACACACAAAAGTCAGTAGTATCTCTACACACAAACAATAAATAATCAGAAAGGAAAGTGAGAAAACAATTCCACTTAAAATAGCATCGAAAATAATAAAATACTTAGCAATAAAGATACACATAGATTGAAAGTGAAAGGATGAAAAAAGATATTCCATGCAAAAAGGAACCAAAATTAAGCAGGAGTAGCTATACTTAAATCAAATTAAGTAGACTTTAAGTCAAAAAGTATAAAAAGAGACAATTATATTGTCTGGTTGTTTGTCCCCTCCAAATGTCATGTTGAAATGGGATTGCCAGTGCTGGAGGTGGGGCCTGGTGATTAGATCATAGAGGCAGATCCTTCATGAATGGCTTCATGTCATCCCCTTGGCAATGGCTGAGTTCTCACTCAGAGATCTGGTTGTTTAAAAGTGTGTGGTGCCTCCCCACTTCTCTCTTGCTCCTGTTCTTGCCATGTGATGCACTGGCTTTCCCTTCACCTTCTACCATGATTGGGAACTTCCTGAGGCCCTCATCAGGAGCAAACACTGGCACCATGCTTGTCCAATCTACAGAACCACGAGCCAATTAAAACTATTTTTTTTAATTACCCTGATCCAGGTATTTCTCTACAGCAACTTAAGAATAGACTAATAGAGACAAAGAAAGTCATTATATAATGATAAAGGGATACATTCATCAAGAGAATATAATAAATTGCAAATATATCGCTACCTCAAACAGGAGTACTCAGATACATAAAGCAAATAATATTAGTTTTACATGGAGGAATAGACTCTAATATAATAATATTTAGGAACTACAACACCCCACTCTCCACTCTCCACATTGGACAGATTACCTGGACAGAAAATCAATAAACATCAGATTTGAACTGCACTACAGACATGGCATCAACAGAATGAAGGACAACAACCATATGATCATCTCAATACATAGAGAAAATACATTTGAAAAAAAAAAAAAACACCCTTTATGAAAACAGCTCTCAACAAATTAGGTATAGAAGTAGCATACATCAATACAATAAAGGCCATATATGACAAACCCATAGTTAAGATCATACTGAATGGGGAAAAGCTGAGAGCTTTTCTGTAAGAACTCAAACAAGACGGCCAGGCGCGGTAGCTCACACCTGTAATCTCAGTACTTTGGGAGACCCAGGCAGGCAGATTACCCGAGGTCCAGAGTTCAAGACCATCTTGGCCAACATGCTAAAAACACATCTCTACTAAAAATACAAAAAATTACCCGGGCATGGTGGTGGGTGCCTGTAATTCCAGCTACCCAGAAGGCTGAGACAGAAGAATCGTTTGAACTCGGGAGGCGGAGGTTGCAGTGAGTTGAGATTGTGCCATTGCATGTCAGCCTGGGCAAAAAGAGTGAAACTCCATCTCAAAAAAAAAAAAAAAAAAAAGAAAAAGAAAACTCAAACAAGACAAGAATGTCCACTGCCACCACTATTATTGAATATAATACTGAAACTTCTAGCCAGAGCAATTAAACCTAAGAAAGAACGGAAATCCAAATTGGAAAAAAATAAAGTCAAGCTGTCCCTGTTTGCAGATGACATGATCTTATATGTAGAAAAATGTGATGACTCTACCAAAAAGCTCTTACAACTGATAAATATAATAATGTTCTAGAATACAAAGTCAACATACAAAAATCAGTAATGTTTCTATACACCAACAACAAATTAACTGACAAAAAAAACCAAGAAAGCAATCCATTTTATAATAGCTATTAAAAATAAAATAAAATACCTAGAATACCTATGAATAAATTAAACCAAGGAGATAAAACATCTCATCTCTGCAAGAAAACCTATAAAACACTGATTAAAAAAAAATTTTTTAAAGACACCAAAAAATGAAAAGACATCCCATGCTCATAGATTGGAAGGATTAATATTGTTAAAATGATCACACTACTCAAAGCAATCTACAGATTTAATGCAATTCCTATCAAAATAGCGATGTTATTCTTCACAGAAATAGCAAAAACAATTTTAAAATCTGTATAAAATCACAAAAGACCCCAAATAGCCAAAGCAATCTAAAACGAAAAGAACAAAGCTAGAGGCATCACACCTGACTTGAAAATATACTACAGACCTACAGTAACCAAAACAGCATGGTACTGGCATAGAAACTGACACATAGACCAATGGAACAGAATAGAGAACTCATAAAAAAATCACATATTTACAGCCAAGTGATTTTCAACAGTGGCAAGAATGTGCAATGGGGAAAGGACAGTTTGTCTCTTTAATGAATAGTGCTGGGAAAACTGAATAACAATGAACACCATAATAAAACTGGATCCCTACCTCTCACCACATTAAAAAACCAATTCTAAACAGATTAAAGACTTAAATGTAAGACCTGAACCATGAAACTACTGGAAAAAAAAAAAAATACACACACACACAAAGAAAATGCTTCAGGACATTGGTCTGGGCAAAAATTGTATGAACAGTATCTCAAAAGCACAGGCAGCAAAATCAAAAATAGACAAATTATATCAAACTAAAAAGCTTTGCATAGCAAAGGAAACAACCAACAGAATGAAGATATTACTTGCAGAATGGAAGAAAATATTTGCAAACTTCTTTCAACAAGGAACTAATATCCAGAATATAAATGAAATTCAACTCAACAGCAAATAACAAATAAATATCTAAATAGAGGTTTCTCAAAAGAAGACATATAAATGGCCAAGCAAATATATTAAAAAATGCTCAAATGCTAATCATCAGGGAAATGCAAATCAAAACTACAATGAGATATCTTCTCAGCCCTGTTCAATGGCTATTATCAAAAAGACAAAAAAAAAAAAATGTTGAGGAGGATAAAGGGAAAAGAGAACTCTTATACATTGTTGGTGGGAATGTAAAGTAGTACATTTGTATAGAAAACAGTAGTGAGGTTCTGCAAAAAACTACAAATACAACTACCATATGATCCAGCAATCCTACTGCTGGATGTGTATTCATTATGCCTGAGACTTCCACATTCCCACGTTTATTGGAGCACTATTCACAATAATCAAAATATGGAGTCAACCTAAGTGTCTATTGACAGATAAATACTTTTTAAAAATGTAGTATATACAATTAAGCCATAAAAAAATGAAATCCTGCTATTTGCAGCACAATGGATAAGTCTGGAAAACATTATGTTAAGTGAAATCAGGCACAGAAAGATAAATATCACATGTCTTAATTCATATGTGGAAGCTAAAAAGATTGCTCTCATATAAGTAGAGAGTTGAATAGTGGTTCCTAGAAGTGGGGAAGGGTGTGTATGGGAGAAGGAACTGTGAAAGGTTGGTTAATGAATGCATAACTATAACTAGATAGGAGGAACACATTCTAGTTACAGTGTTCTACAGCATGGTAAACTGACTACAGTTAACTACAATTTCTTGTATGTTTTCAAATAGCTAGAAGAGTGGATTATGAAAGTTCTCACCACAAAAAAAGGATAAATATTTGAGATAATGGATATGCTAATTACCCCAATTTTATCATTATACATTCTATACATGTGTCAAAATGTCACAGGGTACCCGCATAAATATGTATCATGTGTCAATTAAAAACAATAGCAATAAAAATTAAAATATATAATAGATGAGAAGATGATATACCAAAAAAAAGAAAATACATAGAAATAAGCTTAACCAAGGAGGTAAAAGACTTATACACTTAAAAACTACAAAACTGAAGAAAAACACACACAAAAATGGAAAAACATGTTCATGGATTGGAAGACATAATACTGTTAAAATGTCAGTACTATCAAAAGTGTTATGTAGACACTTTAAAGCTATGACTTTCAAAACCCCAATGACATTTTATTCAGAAAAATTTTAAAAGTTCAGCCTAAAACTCAGATGGAATCTCGTGGGACCTAAATAGCCAAAATAAATTTTAGGTCTCACATTTCCCAACTTCAAAATCTATTACAGATCTACAGGAATTAAAACAGTGTGATACTGGCATAAATATGGACATATAGGCCAAGGAAATAGAATGAAAAGTCTAGAAATAAACCCTCACTTACACAGTAAAATGATTTTTGACAAAAGTGCCAACACTATTCAATGGGAAATGAAAAGTGTTTGTAACAAATGATGCTTGGAAAACTGTATATCTATACATAAAATAAAGAATTTGGACCTTTACCTTATGTCACATATAAAAATTATCTCAAAATGGATCAAAGAACTAAACTTTAGAACTCTTACAATAAAATCAGAAAAGTTTCATGGCACTGGATTTAATAATGATTTCATGGAGATGGCAACAAAAGCATATGCAACAACAGAAAAATAGATAAGCCACATTATTAAATCAAAGTTAAATACTTCTTTCTGTGCATCACATGATAAACAGAATGAAAAGACAACCCACAGAATGAGGGAATTATCTTCAAATCATGTAGCTGAACAGGGATTGCTATCCAAAATTTATATAAAGGACTCCTACAACTAAACAACTATAAATAAAAAACTTGATTAAACGAGGTGCATAGTACTTGAATAGACATTTCTTCAAAGAAAATGTATGAATGATTGATAAGCACATGAAAAGATGCTCAGCATCAGTAATCACTAGAAAAATGCAAATCAAAATGATGAGGTACTACCTCACACCCACTTAAGTAGTTACTATTTAAAAAAAAAAAAAAAGTTGATTTGTGAAGAATGTGGAGAAACTGGAACTCTTGTGCACTATTGTTGGGAAGGTAAAATGGCTCGGTGGCTATGGAAAACAGGATGTTGATTTTTCAAGACATTGAAAATAGAACCAAAATATGATATAACAATTCCACTTCTGGGTATATACTCCCAAAATTGAAAGCAGGATCTCTAAGAGATATTTCTACACTCATGTTTAGAGATGCCATATTCACAACAACCAAGAGGTAGAAGCAACTAAGCTTCTACCATTCACAGATAAATGAATAAAATGTGGCATGTACACAAAAATGAATATCATTCAGCCTTAAAAAAGGAAAAAAATAAGGAGCTCAATCAACTTTATAGGGAAACATCTAATAATCTAATTTTAAAATGGGCAAAAGATCCGAAAAGACATTTCCCAAAAGACATACAAATGGAAAACAGGTATATGAAAAGGTAGTCATTATTAACAATCATCAGAGAAATTCAAATCAAAACTACAATGAGATATCATCTCATGCCCATTAAAACGGCAAATCCAAAAGACAGGCAATAACAAATGCTAGTAAGGGTACAAAGAAAAGAGAACTCTTATACACTGTTGGTGGGAATGTAAGTCAGTATAACCACTAGAGAGAACAGTTTGGAAGTTCCTCAAAAACCTAAAAATTGAGCTAACATATGATCCAGCAATCCCGCTGCTAGGTACATACCCCAAAAAAAGAAATCAGTATATCAAAGAGATATCTGAACTCCTATGTTGAATGTAGCACTATTCATAATAGCCAAGATTTGGAAGCAACCTAAATGTCCATCAACAGATGAATGAAAACAGTAAATGTGAGGCAAAAGAAAGAAAGAAAGGACATTCAAATAGAAAGAGAGGAAGTCAAATTATCTTTGTTTGCAGATGACATGATCCTATATCTAGAAAATCCCATCGTCTCAGTCCAAAATCTTCTTAAGCTGATAAGCAACCTCAGCAAGTCTCAGGATACAAAATAAGTGAGCAAAAATCACTAGCATTCCTATACACCGACAGTCAAACTAGAGCAAAATCATGAACAAATTCTCATTCACAATTGCCACAAAAATAATAAAATACCTAGAATTACAGCTAACTAGGGAGGTGAAAGATCTCTACAATGAGAACTACAAACCACTGCTCAAAGAAATCAGAGATGACACAAACAAATAAAAAAAATTTCAATGCTCATAGATACGAAGAACTACCTTTGTTACAATATCCATACTGTCCAAAGCCATTTATACGTTCAACGCTATTCCCATTTAACTATCACTGACTTTCTTACAGAACTAGGAAAAATACGTTAAAATTCATATTGAATCAAAAAAGAGTCTGAACAGCCAAGGAATCCTAAGCAAAAAGAACAAAGCTGGAGGCATCAAACTACCTGACTTCAAAGTATACTACAGTGCTACAGTAACCAGAAAAAAATGGCACTGGTAGAAGAACAGACACATAGAAGAATGAAACAGAATAAAGAACCCAGAAATAAGACCACATACCTATAACTATTTGATCTTTGACAAACCTGACAAAAACAAGCAATGTGGAAAGGATTCCCTATTCAATAAATGGTGCTGAGATTACTGCCTAGTCATATACAGAAGATTGAAACTGGACTCCTTCTTTACACCATATACAAAAATTAACTCAAAATGCATCAAATACTTAAATGTAAAACCCAAAACTATAAAAATCCTGGAAGACAACCTAAGCAATGTCATTCAGGACATAGACACAGGCAAAGATTTTATGATGAAGATGCCAAAAGCAATTGCAACAAAAGCAAAATTTGACAAATGGAATTGAATTAAACTTAAGAGGTGCATGGCAAAAGAAACTTATCACTTGAGTAAGGAGCCTACAGATTGGGAGAAAATTTTTGCAAACTATGCATTTAACAAAGGTCTAATATTCATCATCTATAACGAACTTAAGCAAATTTATAAAAAAAAACACACACATAAAAAAGTGGGCAAAGAACATGAATAGACACTGCAAAAGAAGACATACAAGACAACAATCATATTTTTTAAAGTTCAACGTCACTGATCATTAGAGAAATGCAAATCAAAACCACAATGGAATTGTTCCAGCAATCCCATTTCTGGGTATATGCCCAAAGGAATATAAATCGTTCTGTTATAAAGACAGATGTACATGTATGTTCACTGCAGTACTATTTACAACAGCAAAAAGATGGAATCAACCTAAATGTCCATCAATGATAGACTGGATAAAGAAAATGTGGTACATATATACCGTGGAATATTATGCAGCTATAAAAAAGAATGAGATCATGTCCTTTGCAGGGACATGGATGGAGCTGGAGGTCATCATACTTAGCAAACTATACAGGAACAGAACACCGAATACCAGATGTCCTCACCTATAAGTGGAAGCTAAATGATGAAAACACATCCACACGTAGAGGAAAACAACACACAGGGGCCTTCTAGAGGGTGGAAGGTTGGAGGAGGAAGAGGATCAGGAAAAACTGCTAATGAGTGCTAGGTTTAATACCTGGGTGATGAAATAATCTGCACAACAAACCCCCATGACACTAGTTTACCTATGTAACAAAACTGCACTTGTACACCTGAACTTAAAATAAGAGCAAAAATAAATAAATACAACTTAAATTCCCTGCCAAAAAAAAAAAAAAAGAAAATGTGGTACATATATACAATAGAGTACTATTCAGCCATAAAAATGAATGAAACCCTGTCATTTGCAACCAATGGATGGAAATGGAGGACATTATGACAAGTGAAATAAGCCAGGCACAGAAAGGCAAACTTCACAAGTTCTTACTTATTTGTGGAGGCTAAAAATTAAAACAATTGAACTCACAGTGATAGAGAACAGAATGATGGTTACTAGAAGCTGGGAAAGGTGGTGAGGATGTTATGAAGAAGTAAGGATGGTTAATGGCTACAAAAATATGGTTAGTATGAATAAGATCTAGTATTTGACAGCATAACAGAGTGATTGCAGTCAATAATTTATGTGTACATTTTAAAATAAACAGCATAATTGGGTTGTTTGTAACATAAAGACAGGATAAATGCTTGAGGTGATGGAAATCCCATTTACCCTGATGTGATTATTACACATTGCACACCTGTATCAAAATATCTCATGTACATCATAAATACACACATCTGAAAACAGGAACAAAATTCTGATACATACTAAGACAGAGTTGTAGGACTATGTGATGGGAAATAACTTCGTCACAGAAAGATAAATACTATATGATTCCAGTATGATTCTATTCATCTACAAAGAGTAGTTAAATTAATAGAGACACTAAGCAGAATGGTGGTTGCCAGGAGCTGGGGGTGGGGATGTGGAATGGGGGACAGTTGTTTAATGAGTATGGAGTTTAAGTTTTGCAAGATGTAAAGAGTTCTGGAGATTGGCTCACAACAATATAAATGCACTTAACATTACTGAACTATATGCTTAAAAATAGTTCAGATGGTAAATTTTATGTGTATTTTACCAAAATTAAATTATTTCAAAAATATAGTTGGCACTTGAACAACACAGGTTTGAAGTATGCAGGTCCACTTATATGTGGATTTTTTTTTTCAATAAAAGTTATACCAATTGGTTTTGATTTGCATTTCCCTGATCATTAGTGATGTTGAGCATTTTTTCATGTTTGTTGGCCATGTGTATCTCTTTTTGAGAATTGTCTGTTCATATCCTTAGCCTACTTTTTGATGGGATTGTTTTTATTCCTGCTGATTTTTTTGAATTCCTTGTAGATTCTGGATATTAGTTCTTTGTCAGATGTATAGATTGCAAAGATTGTCTCCACATCTGTGGGTTGTCTGTTATTCTGCTAATTGTTTATTTTGCAGTGCAAAAGTATTTTAGTTTAATTAAGTCCCATCTATTTATTACTGTTTTTGTTGCATATGCTTTTGGGTGACTGGTCATGAAGTCTTTGCCTAAGCCAATGTCTAGAATGGTTTTTCTGATGTTATCTTCTAGAACTTTATGGTTTCAGTTCTTAGATTTAAGAGCTTGATCCATCTTGAGTTGATTTTTTTATAAGGTGAGAAATGAGGATCCAGTTTCATTCTCCTGCATGTGGCTTGTCAATTATCAAAGCACCATTTGTTGAATAGGGTGTTCTTCCCCGACCGCCTTTATGTTTTTGTCTGCTTTGTCGAAGATCAGTTGGCTGTAAGTATTTCACCTTATTTCTAGGTTCTCTATTTTGTTTCATTGGTCTATGTGCCTATTTTTATATTAATACCAGTACTAGGCTATTTTGGTGACTATGGCTTTATAGGATAGTTTAAAGTCAGGTAATGTGATGCCTCCAGATTTGTTCTTTTTGCTTAGTCTTGCTTTGGGTATGTGGGCTCTTTTTTTGGTTCCATGTGAATTTTAGGATTGTTTTTTCCTAGTTCTGTGAAGCATAACGCAATACCACCTTACTCCTGCAATAATGGCTATAATCAAAAATTCAAAAAATAACAGATGTTGGCATGGTGAACAGGAGTTAATGTGGTAAAATTGGCATTGATAATAAAACAATAAGTGTTGATGTGGTGAAAAGGGTACACTTTTATACTGCTGGTAGGAATGTAAACTAGTACAACCACTATGGAAAACAGCATGGATTCCTCAAAGAACTAAAAGTAGAAATACCATTTGATCCAGAAATCCCATGACTAGGTATCGACCCAGAAGAAAAGAAGTCATTATGCAAAAAAGATACTTGCACACGACTCAGCCATAAAAAGGAACGAAATAATGGCATTTGCAGTAACCTGGATGGAACTAGAGACCATTATTCTAAGTGAAGTAACTCAGGAATGGAAAACCAAACATTGTATGTTCTCACTCATAAGTGGGAGCTAAGCTATGAAGATATAAGGCATAAGAATGATACAATGGACTTTGAGATTCAGGGGAAAGAGTGGGAGGGGGTGAGGGATAAAAGACTACACATTGGGTACACTATACAATGCCTGGGTGATGGGTGCACCAAAATCTCAGAAATCACCACTAAAGAACTTATTAATATAATCAAATACTACCTGTTCCCCAAAAAACTATTGAAATTTCAAAGAAGAGTTATATCAATTGTGCCCACCTCTTCTGTCTCCCATTCTACTTCCTCCACCTCTTCCAACTCTGTCACCCAAGACAGCAAGACTAACCCCTTCTCTTCCTCCTCCTCTGCAGCCTACTCAATGTGAAAATGATGAGGGTGAAGATCTTTATGATAATCGACTTTCACTTAATAAATAGTCAATGTTTTCTCTTTCTTATGATTTTCTTAGAGACATTATCTCTTCTCTAGGCTAATTTATTATAAGGACATAACATATATAATATATAAAAAATACATATAACATAAAAATTATGTGTTACTCAACTGCTCATATTATCAGTAAGACTTCCAGTCAACAGTGGGCTATTTGTAGTTAAGTTTTGGGGGAGTCAAAAAGTTGAGTCGAAGTTTTTGACTGCATGGGGATTGGCACCCCTCACCCTTATATTTTTAAAAGGTCAACTGTAATCAATGAATACTCAAATTAATACCAATGTCATTGTTAGTATCTCTGTTATAATGAGTAGACATAAAGTTAATCCACGTGATTCCATACGAGTTCAGATTTGCCAGAAATGACACCGAGTAGCCATTCAGCAAATCAATCTTCTTAAATTTGAGCCTAAGCTAAAGTCAAAGATGAGATTTGGTCCAAATTTTAAGTCCTATATGAAATTTCAGTACAAGCCTAAAAGAAGAATCTTAGAGTCTTGCCAATTATCAGAATTTCAGAAACAGTAGCGGACAGGTAGAGGACAAACTTTTGGTCAAAGCGGCCTTCTTTGCATTTCTTCAAACCTGACAGATCTTATTATTTAGACTTATGCTCTGCTCATTAACTCATAAAACTAGGTCTATAAGTTTTTACTTTAGCATAAACACTGAATAAGCCTCTCCTTTCCTTTAAGTTGATACGCAAGAAAGGACATTAAGAATGTTGACGGAGATAGAGTTAGTACTCTAAGTCAGCATATCATGACACTCATATCTTACAAGTTTTACACAGTGATGTACATGGTCTTCTGTAAAACAAGGCATTAAATAAATATTAAATAACATATTATTGACCATATTTTTCCATATTAATAAAACACAAATTCAGCTTGTGGGTTAAGATTTAAACTGTCATTACATAGTTTCACCTATCATTGAGTCAGATTATCCATAATTTAAAGTCAAAACTTAGTTAAAAGGTGTACGTGTGCTTGAAGAAGACTTTGAATTTATCCAAATCACCTTGATTTCCCTGCCAATATTCATGATCATCTAAAGGTTAGAGGCCCTATTAGTCTGATTCACTCATAAAAGTACCATAAAAAAGATGCTTAATAAGTGCTTTCTGATCATGCCAATGATGATCTGGAGCTAAAAATAGCAAGGTGAGATAATCCCAAAGGGTAGATAGAACTTCCCCTCTAGGTTGAATAAGGAGAAGAGTAAAAATGATGAAATTGACTTACATGCAGAGAACAGTCTAGTTTCATCATAATTTCTGTCTTGAACACTGCAATATAAATTTTATTATAAACTACAGCTCTGTACAGCTGTAAAAACATCTATTTTTACTAAACGTCAAAAATATCACCAAATGATATTCATGAGATAAACCTAAGTATATCAAATTGTCAGAGAAGACATGGACAAAGAAGTACTTTCTTCCCAGCCTACAAAACAAGAATAATCATCACCACTATGTCATATGAGAAGTGCTGACACTAAATCTCAAATCCTGCAGGAAATGGTAATACCACAAAATGTGGGAAAGTTGCAATACTGTGACAATAGCAGAGCTGTACTCCTTGCACATGTCAGCATTGATTGTAGAGAGTACAGTTCTGTGGCCTTATAGGAGTGTGGTATTTTTAGAAGCATTATAACAGCAAACTGTAGTTCTGCTGGCTCTTCAAAAGTAGGATCAGGTTTCAGTAATAAATACATATTGCACAGACATTGACTCTCTTTTGAAATATGCACTTGTAAAAAGACCAAAGGGTATTGTTCTTTCTTTCTTTCTGAGTTTAAGCTTTCTTTGAGACATACTATGGTTTTATGTTGGGATTTGAAAGCTCAAAGAAGACATGTACTCAAATCCCACTTCTATGAATTGTGAAGCTGGGCTAGTTACTTGATTTTTAGAACCTGAATTTCTTTGCCTGTATAGAATGACATAGTAGCAACTCCCCTTAATTGAGATGATAGATGTGAAAGTTTCTAGTGCTTGCAACCTAGAGTATGCAACCTAGATCCCTCACAGGTATGGTTCACAATAGGGTTTGCACACCTATAAGGAAAAGGAATTCCCTCCCCCTTGCGCTTCCCAGGTGAAGCAATGCCTCGCCCTGTTTCAGCTCTCACTGGTCGGGCTGCACCCGCGGACCAGCGCCAACTCTCCGACACGCCCCAATGAGAAGAACCCGGTACCTCAGTTGAAAATGCAGAAATCACCCATCTTCTGTGTCGCTCACACTGGGAGCTGGAGCCACTGATCTGACAGGAGGTGGAGCTCAGGCAGTAATGCAAGTGATAGGGGGAGCAGCTGTAAATACAGACAAAATGAAGCTTCACCTCCTGCTGTGCAGCCTGCTTTCTAAATGGCCATGGACAGGTACAGGTCTGGGGCCTGGGGTCTGGGGACTACTGCACTATAGAGTACACTATAGAGTGTTTGCTCCAAAAACTATTCAAGGGAAGTGTTTTTTTTTTTTTTTTTTCTTCTTCTTCTTTTAATTCTATCACATTAAACAGATACTTGCAATTTTGTTTCTTCTTAAAATCAGGTCAGAAAACTTTAAAACAACTTCAACTTTTTCACGTTTTTTTCTCATTAACATAAAAATTCTGGACAAACACACAGGTACACAAAGCACAAAACAATAAGTTGATTAACATCTAAGAAAAAAAAAATCAGGTCAAATCTTGGTTATCCTAACCTATTAGGGAAATATCTGCACCAGAATTCATTAGTTGCATACTTAGTATCTTCACCACTTTACTAACAGAACCACCTTCTTAGTGTGCAGGAATGGCCTCATCACACATTTCTGGCCCATGCAATGGAAATATAAATTGTTAGGAGGTTTGAGAAAGCTTCTCAAAAGTAAAGAAAAAACTAATGAACTCAACTGATATGACCCCATCTTGTCCTTTGCCGTCCTCTCACAGCTTAAAATTCAAGCCTGGTAGTTGAACTTCAGCAGTCAATTTGCCAAAATAAGTATCACACTCTAACAATGGCTAACAAAGCTAAAAGGAGCTTGGCTTCTAGGGACACTAGGACCTCAATAACTTCCCTATGCTGCCTTCATCTGGACCCTTTCACATGAACAAAAAATAACCCCTTAATTTGTTTAAGCCACAGTTTCTCAGGTTCTTAACTTAGCTAGATTGCCAGATTATGAATTGTGATTGATCGTGCATAACATAAAGATACCATGCCAAAACCTAAATGAATCAGTTTATATAAAAATGAAAAATAAATAAACATGGAATTAATAGCCCCTTTTGTAGATCACAAGTGAAATTAGTGAAATGAGTGTTATTGATTTATAAGTACCTTGACCATAAGTAGCAAATATTGAGCTCATTACTCTAAAATTCATATATGTATACATTATGTTAATATGTATATATGTATGCACATTCATATATATGTAGATATAGGTAGACAGAAAGTGTGTGTGTGTGCATGCATGTGTGTGTGTATGAGGGTTTTGTATATACTCACTGGCATATACACATATATACATATACACAAAAGACAATAATTACGTTGGTAAATAAGAGTTCATACTTAAAGTACAAAATTTTAAGCAGAGGAACCAAGTCTTAAAGTGATTACTGGAGACAGGGCACGCCCAAGATGGCCGAATAGGAACAGCTCCAGCCTCCAGCTCCCAGTGTGAGAGACACAGAAGATGGGTGATTTCTGCATTTTCAACTGAGGTACCAGGTTCTTCTCATTGGGGCATGTCGGAGAGTTGGCACTGGCCCGTGGGTGCAGCCCGACCAGCGAGAGCTGAAACAGGGTGAGGCATTGCTTCACCTGGGAAGCGCAAGGGGGAAGGGAATTCCTTTTCCTACCCAAAGGAAATTGAGACACACAACACCTGGAAAATTGGGTGACTCCCACCCTAATGTTGTGTTTTACCAAGGGTCTTAGCAAATGGCACATCAAGAGATTATATCCCACACGTGACCAAGAGGGTCCTATGCCCACGTAGCCTCCCTCATTGCTAGTACAGCAGTATGACATCTAACTGCAAGGCAGCAGCAAAGCTGGGGGAGGGGCACCCACCATTGCTGAGGCTTAAGTAGGTAAACAAAGACACCCAGAAGCTCAAATTGGGTGGAGCCCACCGCAGCTCAAGGAGGCCGGCCTGCCTCTGTAGACTCCTCCTCTGGGGACAGGGCATAGCTAAACAAAAAGCAGCAGAAACCTCGGCAGAGGTAAATGCCCCGTCTGACAGCTTTGAAGAGAGCAGTGGATCTCCCAGCATGGAGGTTGAGATCTGAGAATGGACAGACATCCTGCTCAAGTGGGTCCTTGACCCTTGAATAGCCTAACTGGGAGACATCCCCGACTAGGTGCAGACCGACACCTCACACCTCACATGGCGGGGTACACCACTGTGACGAAGCTTCCAGAGCAAGAATCAGACAGCAACACGTGCTGTTCAGCAATATTCTATCTTCTGTAGCCTCTGCTGCTGATACCCAGGCAAACAGGGTCTGAAGTGGACCTCAAACAAACTCCAACAGATCTACAGCTGAGGGTCCTGACTGTTAGAAGGAAAACTAACAAACAGAAAGGACACTCACACCAAAACCCCATCAGTATGTCACCATCATCAAAGACCAAAGGCAGATAAAACCACAAAGATGGGCAAAAAGCAGTGCAGAAAAGCTGGAAATTCAAAACATCAGAGCGCATCTCCCCCTCCAAAAGAACAAAGCTCACCGCCAGCGACGGAACAAAGCTGGATGGAGAATGACTTTGATGAGTTGAGAGAAAAGGGCTTCAGTCAATCAAACTTCTCAGAGCTAAAGGAGGAACTACATAAGCAGTGCAAAGAAACTAAAAACCTTGAAAAAAGAAGGGATGAATGGATAACTAGAATAATCAATGCAGAGAAGACCTTAAAAGAACTGATAGAGATGAAAACCATAACACAAGAACTACGTGACAAATGCACAAGCTTCAGTAACTGACTCGATCAACTGGAAGAAAGAGTATCAGCAATTGAGGATCAAATGAATGAAATGAAGCGAGAAGAGAAGTGTAGAGAAAAAAGAGGAAAAAGAAATGAACAAAGCCTCCAAGAAATATGGGATTATGTGAAAAGAAAAAATCTACATCTGATTGGTGTGACTGAAAGTGACGGGGAAAATGGAACCAAGTTGGAAAACACTCTGCAGGATATCATCCAGGAGAACTTCCCCAACCTAGTAAGGCAGGCCAACATTCAAATTTAGGAAATACAGAGAATGCCACAAAGATACTCCTCGAGAAGAGCAACTCCAAGACACATAATTGTCAGATTCACCAAAGTTGAAATGAAGGAAAAAATGTTAAGGGCAGCAAGAGAGAAAGGTCGGGTTACACACAACGGGAAGCCCACCAGACTAACAGCAGATCTCTCAGCAGAAACTTTACAAGCCAGAAGAGAGTGAGGGCCAATATTCAACATTCTCAAAGCAAAGAATTTTCAACCTAGAATTTCATATCCAGCCAAACTAAGTTTCATCAGTGAAGGAGAAATAAAATCCTTTACAGATAAGCAAATGCTTAGAGATTTTGTCACCACTGGGCCTGCCCTACAAGAGATCCTAAAGGAAGCATTAAACATGGAAAGGAACAACAGGTACCAGCCATTGCAAAAACATGTCAAAATGTAAAGTCCATCATGGCTAGGAAGAAACTGCATCAAGTAGCGAGCAAAATAACCAGCTAATATCATAATGACAGGATCAAGTTCACACATATCAATATTAACCTTAAATGTAAATGGATTAAATGGTCCAATTAAAAGACACAGACTGGCAAATTGGATAAAGACTCAAGACCCATCAGTCTGCTGTATATAGGAGACCAATCTCACATGCAGAGACACACATAGGCTCAAAATAAAGGGATAGAGGAAGATCTACCAAGCAAATGGAAAACAAAAAAAGCAGGGGTTGCAATCCTACCCTCTGAAGAAACAGACTTTAAACCATCAAAGATCAAAAGAGACAAAGAAGGCCATTACATACTGGTAAAGGGATCAATTCATCAGGAAGGGCCAACTATCCTAAATATATATGCACCCAATACAGGAGCACCCAGATTCATAAAGCAAGACCTCAGAGAATTACAAAGAGACTTAGACTCCCATACAATAATAATGGAAGAATTTAACACCCCACTGTCAACATTAGATCAACGAGACAGAAAGTTAACAAGGATATCCAGGAATTGAACTCAACTCTGCACCAAGCGGACCTAATAGAAATCTATAGAACTCTCCATCTGAAATCAACAGAATAATACATTCTTCTCAGCACCACATCACACTTATTCCAAAATTGACCGCATAGTTGGAAGTAAAGCACTCCTCAGCTAATGTAAAAGAACAGAAATTATAACAAAGTATCTCTCAGACCACAGTGCAACCAAACTAGAACTCAGGACTAAGAAACCCAATCAAAACCGCTCAACTACATAGAAACTCAACAACCTGCTCCTGAATGACTACTGGGTACATAACAAAATGGAGGCAGAAATAAAGATGTTCTTCGAAACCAATGAGAACAAAGATACAACATACCAGAATCTCTGGGACACACTGAAAGCAGTGTGTAGAGGGAAATTTATAGCACTAAATGCCAACAAGAGAAAGGAGGAAAGATCTAAAATTGACATCCTAACATCACAATTAAAAGAACTAGAGAAGCAAGAGCAAACACATTCCAAAGCTAGCAGAAGGCAAGAAATAACTAAGATCAGAGAAGAAGTGAAGGAGACAGACACACAAAAAACTCTCCAAAAAATCAATGAATCCAGGAGCTGTTTTTTTGAAATGATCAACAAAATTGACAGACCACTAGCAAGATTAATAAAGAAGAAAAGCGAGAAGAATCAAATAGACGCAAAAAAAATGATAAAGGGGATATCACCACTGACCCCACAGAAACACAAACTACCATCAGAGAATACTATAAACCCTTCTACACAAATAAACTAGAAAACCTAGAAGAAATGGATAATTTCCTGCACACTTACACTCTCCCAAGACTAAACCAGGAAGAAGTTGAATCCCTGAATAGACCAACAGCAGACTCTGAAATTGAGGCAATAATGAATAGCCTACCAACCAAAAAAAGTCCAGGACCAGATGGATTCACAGCGGAATTCTACCAGAGGTACAAGGAGGAGTTGGTACTATTCCTTCTGAAACTATTCCAATCAATAGAACAAGAGGGAATCCTCCCTAACTCATTTTATACGGCCAGCATCATCCTGATACCAAAGCCTGGCAGAGACACAACAAAAAAAGAGAATTCTAGACCAATATCCCTGATGAACTTCGATGCAAAAATCCTCAATAAAATTCTGGCAAAAGAAATCCAGCAGCACATCAAAAAGCTTATCCACCATGATCAAATGGGCTTCATCCCAGGGATACAAGGCTGGTTCAACACATGCAAATCAATAAACCTAATCCAGCATATAAACAGAACCAAAGACAGAAACCACATGATTATCTCAATAGATGCAGAAAAAGGCCTCTGACAAAAAAACTCTCAATAAATTCAGTATTGATGGAACATATATCAAAATAATAAGAGCTATTTATGACAAACCCACAGCCAATATCATACTGAATTGGGAAAAACTGGAAGTATTCCCTTTGAAAACCGACACAAGACAGGGATGCCCTCTCTCACCACTCCTATTCAACATAGTGTTAGAAGTTCTGGCTAGGGCAATCAGGCAAGAGAAATAAATAAAGGGTATTCAGTTAGGAAAAGAAGAAGTCAAATTGTCCCTGTTTGCAGATGACATAATTGTATATTTAGAAAACCCCACTGTCTCAGCCAAAAACCTCCTTAAGCTGATAAGCAACTTCAGCAAAGTCTCAGGATACAAAATCAATGTGCAAAAGTCACAAGCATTGTTATACACCAGTATAAGAACAGACAGAGAGCCAAATCATGAATGAACTCCCATTCACAATAGCTTCAAAGAGAATAAAATATCTAGGAATCCAACTTACAAGGGATGTGAAGGACCTCTTCAAGGAGAACTACAAACCACTGCTCAGTGAAATAAAAGAAAACACAAACAAATGGAAGAACATACCATGCTCATGGATAGGGAGAATCAATATTCTGAAAATGGCCATACTGCCCAAGGTAATTTATAGATTCAATGCCATTCCCATCAAGCTACCAATAACTTTCTTCACAGAATTGGACAAAACTGCTTTAAAGTTCCTATGGAACCAAAAAAGACCCCACATTGCCAAGATAATCCTAAGCCAAAAGAACAAAGCTAGAGGCATCATGCTACCTGACTTCAAACTATACTACAAGGCTACAGTAACCAAAACAGCATGGTACTGGTACAAAAACAGAGATATAGACCAATGGAACAGAACAGAGACCTCAGAAATAATACCACACATCTATAGCTATCTGATCTTTGACAAACCTGACAAAAACAAGAAATGAGGAAAGGATTCCCTATTGAATAAATGGTGCTGGCAAAATTGACTAGCCATAAGTAGAAAGCTGAAACTGGATCCTTTCCTTACTCCTTATACGAAAATTAATTCAAGATGGATTAGAGACTTAAATGTTATACCTAAAACCATAAAAACCCTAGAAGAAAGCCTAGGCAATACCATTCAGCACATAGGCATGGGCAAGGACTTCATGTCTAAAACACCAAAAGCAACAAGCAACGGCAACAAAAGCCAAAATTGACAAATGGGATCTAATTAAACTAAAGAGCTTCTGCACAGCAAAAGAAACTACCATCAGAGTGAACAGGCAACCTACAGAATGAGAGAAAATTTTTGCAATCTACTCATCTGACAAAGGGCTAATATCCAGAACCTATAAAGAACTCAATCAAATTTACAAAAAAAAAAACAAACAACCCCATCAAAAAGTGGGCAAAGGATATGAACAGACACTTCTCAAAAGAAGACATTCATACAGCCAACAGACCCATGAAAAAATGCTCATCATCACTCGCCATCAGAGAAATGCAAATCAAAACCACAATGAGATACCATCTCACACCAGTTAGAATGGCAGTCATTAAAAAATCAGGAAACAACAGGTGCTGGAGAGGATGTGGAGAAATAGGAACACTTTTACACTGTTGGTGGGACTGTAAACTAGTTGAAAAGTTGTGGAAAACAGTGTGGCGATTCCTCAAGTATCCAGAACTAGCAATACCATTTGAACCAGCCATCCCACTACTGAGGATATACCCAAAGGATTATAAGTCATGCTGTTGTAAAGACACATGCACATGTATGTTTATTGCGACACTATTCACAATAGCAAAGACTTGGAATCAACCCAAATGTGCATCAGTGACAGACTGGATTAAGAAAATGTGGCATATATACACCATGGAATACTATGCAGCCATAAAAAATGATGAGTTCGTGTCCTTTGTAGGGACATGGATGCAGCTGGAAACCATTATTCTCAGCAAACTATTGCAAGAACAGACAATCAAATACTGCATGTTCTCACTCATAGGTGGGAACTGAACCATGAGATCACTTGGACACAGGAAGGGGATCATCACACACTGGGTCCTATTGTGAGGTGGGGGAGAGGGTAGGGATATCATTAGGAGATATACCTAATGTAAATGACGATTTAATGGTTGCAGCACACCAACATGGCACATGTATACATATGTAACAAACCTGCACGTTGTGCACATGTACCCTAGAACTTAAAGTATAATTTAAAAAGAAAAAAAAGGGATTACTGGAATGTCACCTGCAGTTGGCAATAGTGTTTCATTTGAATAATTTGAATAATTTTTCTGTTATTTTTCTTTCAGCATTCCTGAATTACTTATCTTTTGTAAAAATGAGATTATGTCTTCTTCTTACAAAAAGTGAAGTAATTCTTTAGAAAGAAGAAGTTAGGATTTCTTGTTGCTAATGAGTTGAAACTAAAATATACTGGCCAATGTTCTTAATATGTGAGAAAACATGACAAGAATTTTGAACTGTTGTTTCAAGTAAAATTTATTACAATTATAATACCAAAAAAAATTGAATTTTTTGTGGTTACAAAGCAGTTGTACCATAATGAATTACAGATAAATTTCCTTTAAAAAAATAACAAATTAAATATACTATTCTTTTGGTCACATCCTTTATTGTTTGATGCAATAGACTCACTGCACAGCCATGTTCCTATAGGAAAATCTTTGATAGATAATTGAAATACATATCCTTAGGTTCAGAGAATAAAAGTCAGAAATTATTCTGTAAAGGAGTCATGAGAAAATCTTTAAAAAGCTGTATGTCAAGTAAATAGCTGGAATGTATATAGCTCAAGGCCTTTAAAGAGTTCAAATCTTTTTATCTGTTTTCCTTATTGCCTAAAAGTTAGTTCTTCGAAGTAACTTTAATAAGTCAACTATTGCAGTCCACTAAATCAGGGATGCAAGGAATGATGCTCAGTTGTCTGAAAGAGTTCATGTGTCCTCTTTAACCCTTGTTACCTTTAGTTCTGAAATGATTAGATTCTGTATGCCACTTCTCACCAGAAATAAAACAAACAAGCAAAACTGAAGCATAAACACCAACGATGATGTATAAGGAAAAGTGACTTATTCTGAGTCACACAGTGACAACTAATTTATTCATGAAGCATCCACTGTGGATCAACTATATTCTAGCTGTTGAGGACACAGAGTTGATGAAGGGGATACTAGAAGGGTTTTCACTTGATGACCATTATAGCAGCCTTTCAACTCTATCATTTTAGGTCACTTAGGTCTATCACAGAATTAAATATCCAGAACGAACTCTCAAAGACATCTAGTACAAACTCATTTCACAGCTGATTTCACTGGGGAGCAAAAGAGCAAGGCTGTTGTGTGGAGGGTAATCATTTAAACTGACTCCTGCAGAATGAGCCAAGTATGTGAAGAGGTAGGTACAGCATACCCCATGTGGAAGAAACAGCATTTACTGAGCACTCCATTTGTGGAGGAGAGAGCACATGTGGTTCCAGGATGATTGATGCATATTGATTCCAAAGAAGACAAGGGTGAGTTGAAGTTATATAATAGGCCCAGCCAGATCATCCAGACCCCTGGAATATGTCGTTTAAAACGCTGGATTTAGTTTTCAGTCAGTAAAACAAAAGAGTAAAAAGATTTGATTATAAAACCTTCAAGAATGCCTTCATATGTCTGGTGGATAGGAGAAGGAAAAGTAACCCACAACCAAGTTTGGGGACTATGAAGATAAACATGACAGAGCTACATCACAGAAGCCAGGGGAGGAGAGTCTCAGGAGGGGCTAGGGGGCTGATTGACACTGCTGTACGTTACAGGCATATGTGGAGGTCATTCCTTTTATCCATTAGGCGAGAACAGTTTCAATCAAGAAAGCAGTGAAAGGCAGAAGTCTGACTGTGGGGGAGTGAAAAGTAACTGATTAATGAAAGAATTCAGGCAACTAGATTTTGGAAGTGAAGGGAGTAAGTGAAATAGCAGAGGAAAGAGATCGTTCAGATGGAAGTATTGCTGAAAAAAAAATTGTTGGGATGTGGAAAGTTTAATTTAAATGTAGGTAAAGGCAAACGAACCATTGGAATAACTGGAGACAAAGGATGTAAGCAAGATCCCAGAGGCAGAAAAGGGTGAGATCTAACTCAGAGGAGGAAAAGTTATCCTGGGTAAAGATTCAAGGAAAGAAGAGAACAATGGCCCTTTATAAAGGATTAGAAAAAGCTAGGACAGTTCCCAAATCCTGCTGGTCCCCCAGCAAAATTCAGGGTATCCAATAAAGCAAGAGTGAGCATAGGGCATGGGGACTTAAGAAAGTAAAAATGAGAGAACATATTCTTTTAAATATCACAGTCTCCCTCGTAAGATGAAAAAGAACAATCAAGTCATAATAAGGGTACAACTAAGGTTAAAGAGCATTAATCACACAACAGAAGAAAAGGGCCCAAACTTAAGTGGGAGTATGTTTCCCTCCCTCCAATTCCAATGGGGATAAATATTATACCAAACATCTACAATAAAGGATATTGAAATGAAAGATATTCTTTTCTAGATAAGCCAAATCTATCACATTTTCAAGTGGTTTCTCAAACAACTTTGGATTTCCCTCCATTATTCTTTAATTCATTTTTTTTTCTGTGATAAAAAGAGACCTTAGTACTAGTAAGAAACTAGATTGTCTACTATTAACATCAGCTCTGCTATTTGTAGTACATTTTCAAACTCTGTGACTGACATTGCAATTGCTTGGTTCTGTTCACACCAATTTGCATTATTTCATTACTAGAAGAAAACGGTCTAAAATGTTCTCAGAGCACAGTTACTTTCTGATAAGTTTCTGGAAAGTTTCATCAAATTCTAAAACAATGGTTTATATTGCCTACCCAACAAAAACTGTTGAGTGCTTGAATCAGAGACAAGATACTTAAAAACCTTTCTAAGTATAAAATTTCATCTACTTTCTCAATGCTACAACAAGACCATACTTTTAGGTCAAATGTATGATATTCCTGTCTCCTCGTTACTACCTATTTTAGCATGCAGTTACTATGCTCAGACTGGAAAGAAAGCAAAATAAAGAAAAACAGACACAAAAAGCAGATGTTAGCCAGGCACGATGGCTCATGCCTGTAATCCCAATACTTTGGGAGGTTGAGGTAGGTGGATCACCTGAGGTCAGGAGTTCGAGGCCAGCCTGGTCAACATGGTGAAACCCTGTCTAACTAAAAATACAAAAATTAGCCAGGCATGGTGATGCACACCTGTAGACCCAGCTACTCAGGAGGCTGAGGCAGGAGAATCACTTGAACCTGGAAGGTGGAGGTTGCAGTAAGCCAAGATCACACCACTACACTCTAGCCTGGAGGACAGAATGAGATTCTGTTTCAAAAAAAAAAGGAAAAAAATCTTCTAGCACTTTCAATTGCAAGCTCAATCAATCTCATGGGAATTCACTAAAATAAATGGTATTTTAGTTCGATGAATAAATTTCATAATTTAATTTTTTTTTTTTTTAGTTTGAGAGTCTGTCATCTAGGCTGGAGTATAGTGGTGTAATCATGGCTCACTGCAGCCTTGAACTCCTGGGCTCAAGCAATCCCTCTGCCTCAGTCTTCCAAGTAGCTAGGACCACAGATGCACACTACCATGATGGCTAATTTTGTGTGTGTGTGTGTGTGTGTGTGTGTGTGTGTGTGTGTGTGTGTAGAGATGGGGTCTCACTATGTTGTCTAGGCTGGACTCAAACTCCTGACCTCAAGTGATTCTCCCAACTCAGCCTCCCAAAGTGTCGGGATTACAGGCATGAATCACCATGCCCAGCCAATTTTTTTAAATCTTGAGTTTCTTAAGATGTAGTTGGGTATGATAAGTAAATGCTGTAGGCATATGGGTACAGAGGGGTTTTGAGCAAGACTTCAGAATTGCTACTTTCAGTACTTTTCCTCTGTTCACCATATCAGAAGACCTGAATCCTTCAGAACTCTCGGGAGTTTTCATCATTGTTTTTAAGTATATTTCCCTGATGTGCATCTTCTTACAGCTGTCACTGACTCACTGTCAAAGACAAAGGAGTGTACAGGCCACAAGTCTGTGAACATATGGCTCGGGGAATTGAGAAAGTACAATTGAGAGGACATATCACAGACTCCCTCACAAGATGAAAAAGAACAATGAAGTCATAGTAAGGGTACAACTAAGGTTAAAGAGCATTATCACACAACATGGCCCCTGAAGTTAGATTTGGGTTTAAGTCACCTTTGTACAAGTCACTTTACCTCTCTGAGCCTTGGTCTCCTCATCTATAAATGAAAATGAAAATACTACTTATATTATAGTTGTACCAAAGATTAAATGAGTTAACACATATAGAATGTTCAACACAGGACATAGGACATACTAAGTCTTAAACAAATGGCAGCAGCTACTATTCTATTTAGGTTGCTTCTCTTATTCTCATTCCTTAATACTTTCTCTAAGCCTCAAAATACAATTCCTCCAGAAACTACCACATTACTATGGCATCGAATAAATGGATTCTATTTTTCATAGTGCCAAGAGCAATATAGCCCTCCCAAAATAATTTTACACAGTGCCATAAAATTTGACAAACTGAAATATTTGATGAAGCATAAGTTAATTCAATAATAATCTCCTTAATTAATTCAAGCTTTTATATTACTTTTAAAATCCTAAACTTTAGACTGAAAGTCAATATTCAGAAGCAAAAACTGAATTCAAAAAGGTAAAGTGGATGTGGCATTTGAATGATTATAGAGCAAAAAAATATTGCTGGAGAACAACAACCGAATAAAGGACAATTCAGGGATTTACATATCGGACTTCTTAGATTTTAGTCATGCAGTTAATTTGACTATTCATTTTAGTATCTTTGAATTTAAGGCTTTCAACTTCAAATGTTTACTTTCTCTTTTCAGCACAGACATTTGCTAAACAGAGTAATATAAACAATAATCTATTAATGCAAATGTTCCAAGAAGCTACTTCTTCTTGGCATTAGAGTTCTTAATATAATATCAATATTTAACTACTCTTTAATTGAAATTAATTGTCATTAGACATTTAAATATATTAGAAGAATTAAAAGTACATAATCCAACACTTTAAGAATGAAAACAACATAGAGAAAGAAGTCTAGGATAGTGCCCCCATAAACTGCTACGTGAATTTAGGCAAACCTCTTAAGTCTCAGAAGCCAACTTACCCTGAAGCTAACAAAACTTGAGCTTCAAGTCTCTGTCCTAGGTCCTGGGTGGGGCCCTAGAAACGGATTTACATTTAGATTTTTAGAAAATTTGCAAATGTATTTAACTAAAAGGGATTATCATTGCTATCACTTTCCATATTGACTGTCCCACCTCCCCTCATATCAGCTGGCATTGAAGTGTTTCTGAGCACTTCAGGAATCTGGCTAATGAGAAGCTGAATTAGGAATACCTTTTTGGAATATCTGGAAATGATTTTAAGTAATTCCATTATGTGAGCCATCCAGAGTACAAATGACTTCCAAGAACACTCATACTGCTCACTGACACAAGCCTTATAACAAAGGAATGAACCAAAGACTATATCATGATATAAATATGCCCCCTTGGCACCCAGCACTAGGAGCATGTGATCAGTGGAAGAGAAACAAGGTTGGAAATGAATGGAAACAGAGTCTAGTCTGTGGGAAACTTATTTATCGAACATTTCAGTGTAAAACTGAAAATGAAAAATTCACCAATACATGATCAAAACTGAAGATATATCTTGTCAAGCATATAATTAACAACACATCATATCCCAATTATAAATGCATTTTTGCAGGGAGTGGAAGTTGAGCAAAATAGAATTTGTCAAAATTACTCTGCTGGTCACAAACCTCTAACAGTACTGTAAAAAGTACATATATCTATGTATTAAGTCACATGTTTTATGCATCTCAATAATAAAAAAAGATATTTCAATCAATCATACTAGAGGAATGGCTAGATTATCTACTTTTTCTCTAGAAAATATTAATAAATCATTTTAAATATAGGAAGTAGGGACTTTATGCTAGTTTACTAGGGCTACCATTAAAAATAAAAAATAAAAAACAGATTAAGTGGCTTAAACACCAAAAAATTATTTTCTCACAGTTTTGGAAGCTAGAAGTCCAAAACCAAGGTGTCAGGAGGTTTGGCTGCTCCTGAGGCCCTTCCCTTTGGCTTTGCAATTGGCCACCTTCTCACTCTATCTTCAAATGGCCTTTCTTCTGTAAATATTTTTTGGTGTCTTTTTGTATGTCCTAATTTCCTCTTAATGACCCAGTCAGATGGGATCAGGCCCACTCTAAAGGACTCACTTCAACTTGATTATCTCTGAAAGGTCTCATCTTCAAACAGTCATCTTCTGAAGTGTAGGGATTAGGACTTCAACACATGAATTTTGAGAGAACACGATTCAGCCCATAACAGGTACTAAGAGTATATAGCCAAAAAAGGTAATGTAAAGGGTAAAAAAGACATGTGTTAGGTGATTAATATTCAAAAAAAAATACATGTTTTTACAGTGTTTGTAATATTTCTGGCATTTTTCATTATTTTAAATTTGCAATTTATTTTCTCATGTGAAATATATAATCACCTTTGTATTTAATTTGGTATTGATGATCTGTTGCATTCTTTAAACGGAGCTCTCTGATATTATGTTGGATTTAGTGCCTACAAAACCGGGACCGAACCCATTTCTTAGATTCAATGGCTTTATAGAGTATCAGAGTTCAACTGCTTAATCTCTAAAACCAAAATCATTTTATTTTATATTTTATTGACATTGAAAAACATGTAGACTCCATTTCAATATAAAATATCTGTATTTTGAAAAGAAATAGTCATATCTAATTGTCATCTATCACAACCAGCTTTTTAAGGTCAAGAAGGGTGTTTTGTCATTGTTGTTGTTGTTGTTTCTGACATTCAACTGTCTTTAAAGTCCAGACATTAAATTCCCTGCTTGTTCTTATACTATTTTTGTGTCTTGTTTCTATCTATGTACATAAGGGCCATATGTAAGAAGTCCTGAAAATACCAACAGGGAAAATTTTGCCTAGTGGTATCAACAATATCTCTGTGAACTTGACCTGCCAAGAGAACAACTAAATAAGACATTTTATATTTCTATATTAAAGTCTATTCATCATTTCCTAATGGGACAATAACTACATAAACCCTGTATAGAGCTTTCCCCAAACATCAGCATGCTCTTGGGTATGATCCAAGTTTTGCCTCAGGACTAAAGAGAGAGAATTCAGAAAGGCAAGTAAGGTGAATGACCTGTAGAAACGGCCTGCTTGACAAATAATCAGGAAAATAATGAGATAGAAAAATTAAGTAATTAATTTCTGAAATCTTCATGTTTTGAATGTCAAGAAATCCCTAACTTATTCATTCAGGATTCTATCATTTTACATTTAATATTATGTTTAAAGTCACAGAAAGGTAATGAAGCTTGTCAAGTAATCTCACTTTGAACATTCCTTGAAATACTGACAAGAATTTAGGTCAGACTTTCAGGAGCTAAATGCCTCTCTTGTTTCATATAATAATCACAGTTCACCTTCATTAGAAATATTTGAAGTAAAATACTCTGGGTTTCTTAGGACAAAGCTACTTTAAAAGCTTAAAGAAATTACAGATCAAAATACATAACTGCAATTTAATGTTTTAAAATTTAAAATTCATGAAGTTTCTTAATTTAGATCTGAATTTCTACTTTCAATGATCTAATATTCATGGCCAGACATACCAGCTTTTGTTCCAACCAATGACTGACAACACCCTTACATGCTTACATGGTCTTAGGTTAAAAAAAAAAGGTCACTTGCAAAATGTGCTCTTATTAAGGGACAAAGCTTTGATCAGCCAGGTTTTTTTTGTTTGTTTGTTTGTTTTTGTGAGACAGCGTCTCGCTCAGTTGCCAAGCTGGAGTGTAGTGGCAAAATCTCAACTCACTGCAACCTTGGTCTCCTGGGTTCAAGGGATTCTCCTGCCTCAGCCTCCCAAGTAGCTGGGACTACAGGCATGAGCTGCCACACCCAGCTAATTTTTGTATTTTTAGTAGAGACGGGGTTTCACCATGTTGGCCAGAATGGTCTCAATCTCTTGAGCTCGTGATCTGCCCGCCTCGGCCTCCCAAAGCGCTGGGATTACAGGCCTAAGTCACTGCACCTGGTCCAGCCAGGGCTTTAGAATCACAGAAGAACAGAGAAAGGCATAGCCAGATTTAATGTCACTCTTCTAATTCTCTACTATTTTCTTCTCTGGAACTCTACTCGAATAGTTCCAAATACCAAGAAAATTGTGTTGTCCACTTTTATCTTAATCCAAGATAACGACTACAAAGTATCTTAATGGTGGTCAATGTTAATTTTTGAATCAATCATCCGCTAGCTATGAGTATTTTGAGGGCCTTCCCCTGTTGCTCAAAAAACAAGCAATAATACAGTTTTGTCTATCCTGAAGCAAGTCCATGAGCCACAGTTCTAAATAGTTTTAGTTTTAGGGAACTAACAGGAGGAGAAGAAAAGAGTGCCTATGCTAGAAGACTGACATCATATTTTGGCAGCTCTATTTCCTTTGAGATCAACACATTTTTCATTTCTTTGTAAAGTCAAAATTAATAGAAAAATGTAAAATGTCCCATTCGGATTGGGACACTTCTTTCATCATAATATCCTGGACACAGGATATTTTTTCCTCTTCCCACAGTGGGGCAGCATCCAAAAACAAGGAGGTGAATATATGGTGAATATCAGTTCTGAGTTTATGGTGGAAGAGGGACCAATCTTTGGTAGTTCATGTGGCATCCAGGGTATATAAAGAATAACTTTCAAGGGTTAAATACAACTCAGACCATCATCTCCCAAAGCATAATATCATGCATTGAAAAACATGACTCTTCTCTTTTGATATGCTTTGGCTCTGTGTCCCCACCCAAATCTTATCTTGAATTGTACTCCCGTAATTCCCACCTGTTGTGGGAGGGTCTAGGTGGGAGACAATTTGAATTATGGGGGCGGTTTCCTCCATACTGTTCTCGTGGTAGTGAATAAGTCTCATGAGATCTGATGGTTTTATCAGGGGTTCCCACTTTTGCATCTTCATTTTTTTTCTTGCCGCCACCATGTAAGAAGTGCCTTTTGCCTCTCACCATGATTCTGAGACCTCCTCAGTCATGTGGAACTATAAGTCCAATTAAACCTCTTTTTCTTCCCAGTCTCAGGTATGTCTTTATCAACAGCATGAAAACAGACTAATACACCTTGCCTTAAACTCAAATATGATCTATAAAATACAAAATCCACAAAAATGAATCCAAGAGCATAAATTTCTATAGGAATGACTATCTTGACCAAAAAAAAATTAGATAGATAAACTTGAAATAACATTTTGGGGAAAAAAACAAACTTATAATTCCCAGTGAAAAATATCCCATCTACGCTTCTTGAAAATAATATTATTTTTGTCCTCAAATTGACATGTTCCATTTACAAATGTTTCTGTTCTCAGGTTAATTTTAAAACTTCAAATCAGATATTTACATGTTTGAATTAAGCATAACTAAATAAATATGAGAATATAAATCTTGAATGCTAAATGCATGTAGATGACTAATTTTTCTTTCTCATCAACAGACAACACGTGAGTTCAAGTCTATAAAATATCTCAGTAGTCATGTCTCATTCATTCCTTAACCATCACTCCACACTTCTCTAAATGCACCACTTTTTCTTCTGCAAGAAAACTACAGTTTTACATTGTCCTTATTTCAATTCAATATTATCATGATTCTTCCAATTATTTAAAACACAGATTGCAGCAGCATCCACTCATTCATCTCTTTCATGCCCAACCAAGTTCTGAAGATAATACCTTCAAAAATCTCCTATTTTATTAATATCTAGTTCTCATCATTCTCCTCTCAATTACTACACTAAACTCCTAAGTCATTTCTATACCTCAAAGTCTTCTTCATTCTGCTTACTCTAATATAGTCATGACATTAACTTTTTCTTTTCTTTTTTTTTTTTTTTTTTTTTTTTTGAGATAGAGTTTCACTCTTGTTGCCCAGACTGAGTGCAATAGTGCAATCTCAGACAGATCACCACAACCTCCACCTCCCAGGTTCAAGGGATTCTTCTGCCTTGGCCTCCCGAGTAGCTGGGATTACAGGCATGCGCCACCACGCCCAGCTAATTTTGTATTTTTAGTAGAGACAAGGTTTCTGCATGTTGGTCAGGCTGGTCTCAAACTCCCGATCTCAGGTGATCCACCTGCCTCAGCCTCCCAAAGTGCTGGGATTACAGGAAGGAGTCATTGCACCCAGCAGACTTTAATTTTCCTATTTCACCACTTTCATCATGATATTCCATCACCCTGGTTCAAATCCTTAAATAATCTATCATCACCCACAGAAACAATTTTCAGCTCTCCAGTGTGTTACTGGGGATAACACTACCTACCTATATTTATTACATATTACACTGTACCATTATAATCGGAATGGTTTCCTCAAGTTCTGCAAACACCCTACATCTCTTATTTGCTCATTTTTATTCCTCACCCCATACCCTACACAAGGAGTACCCTCCCACATTCTTACTGCCTACTGCATTCTCATACTTCCAGAGCTTACTAAGATCTTCTCTGACACTTTTCGTTACTGTCATCAAAAACAATATAGTAGATTGGGGAAATATACATCCTAAGGCTTTAGGCAACTTTGAGATAAAATCCCAGAGCTGTCATCTATCTACTGTGTCATCTATCTACTGTGAAAGACAAGCTAAATCCTTGAACCTTGGCTTCATTATCTGCAATACAGGAGAAAATACAGCCTAATTCTGTACTCAATGAAAGATTAAATGAAATAGTGTATGAAAAGTATTAGCATGGATAAGTGATTTTACTTGGCCATCTATTAAATATTAAATCCATACTTCTAAATATAATCATGAAATAGTTGTTAGAATTATGACTTTGACTCATTAAATGATCCCTATTTATTAAACAAAAAATTATGTAGCAAACTTTTATAGCTACTTAAACATTTTATGGGTTTTGAAAATTCAGAATCTATACCTGAGATACCTGCTACATTTAACTTGAATGCTAGTTAACAAAATCAAAAAACAAAAATAAAAAAAATCCACCTAAAGGACATATCAACAAATAACCAGAGTTTAATATATTTAACAGACAAGAAATTAATGTGAAGATTTTTCAGTTCAAAAGGTCCTGAATAGAGAATTTCTAATCACTCTTTTAGTATTAGGGTTTTTTGTTTGTTTGTTTTTAGATGGAGTCTTGCTCTGTCGCCAGCCTAGAGTAGAGTGGCACAATCTCAGCTCGCTGTAACCTCCGCCTCCCAGGTTCCAGTGATTCCCCTGCCTCAGCCTCCCAAGTAGCTGGGATTACAGGCACATGCCACCATGCCCAGCTAATTTTTTACATTTTAGTAAAGATGGGGTTTCACCATGTTGTCCAAGATGGTTTCGGTCTCCTGACCTTGTGATCTGCCCAACTCGGCCTCCCAAAGTGCTGGGATTACAGGTGTGAGCCACTGCGTCTGGACTAGTATTAGTGTTCTTTTAAGTAAAATGATTAATAAAGAAAAGAATAAGGTCAGATGCTGTGGCTCACATCTGTAACCCTAGTACTTTGGGAGACCGAGGCGGGAGGATTGCTTGTGTCCAGGAGTTTGGGACCAGCCTGCTCAACATAGTGAGACCCCATCCCTACAAAAAAATCCAAAATTAGCAGGGAGTGGTAGGGCATGTCTGTAATCCCAACAATTCAGGAGGCCGAGGCAGGAGGATGAAGGATGTGGTGAGCTGTGATTGTGCCACTGTATTCAGCTGGGCAACAGAGTGAGATCCTGTCAAAAGTCAAAAAAAGAGGAAAGAAAGGGACGAAAGAAGGAAGGAAGGAAGGAAGGAAGGAAGGAAGGAAGGAAGGAAGGAAGGAAGGAA
>NC_045436.1:141607839-141630937 GCF_002776525.5 Piliocolobus tephrosceles | reverse complement strand
GAAGGAAGGAAGGAAGGAAGGAAGGAAGGAAGGAAGGAAGGAAGGAAAGGAGGGAGGGAGGGGATTTTTTATATATCCAGGGAATGGCATTTTTTATATGTCCAGAGAAACACCCTAGGAAAAATCTGTGGCTTTTTCAAGACAGACATTTTATACTGTATAAATCTGTGCTAGTAGGGTGGTTTGCCTCCTCTAACAGGCAGAAGGACCAGCCCCAGACTCAAGTGTTTGAGCTGGAAGAAGCATGGTGATGGCCAGGTTGGCCCTCATTTGGAGAAATTATGAGAAACTGATAGGGAAAGAAAGGCAATCAGAAACTGAGAAATAACGGTGAAGTAGGAGCTTGGGAGGTATCTGTGGCTTACATAAAAATAATCATTTTAAGGAACATACTACAGAAACATTTTACCAAATTGACAAAGGTCACTGAACTAGTAATTTCAACCAGGTAGAAAAATATGCTTAAGAATCTGCAGGAAAAAAAGCATTAAAAAAAGCTTTTGCATGTTTATTATTTTAAAAACAATTGAATAGCCCTCATCATCAGGTTTCCAGTGTACAGTATATTAAAAAATAATAATGAGAGGTAAGAATAGTGATTAAAGCACCAGGAAAACAGAAAAAAAAAAAAAAAAGTAGGCATAATGCCTGACATAACAGACAATAAGAGAAAACACACGCAAAAAAGATCCAAAGTATAGCATTCTGGGGCTTTTATCTCAAGTTTCCTCAGCCTTACATATTTCAATTGCTTCAGGGGTATCACTTTATCAGTAACACAATAAAATGACTAGTATCATTAATGAGGAACCTTCTTAATTTAACTATTTTCCACAAAAGTACTTCTAAAATGTATTACACGATTCCCTTGTTATACCTATTACAATAATATAACCTTTTTTCTTTATGTTTCCTGAGATAAGGCTATAAAACAGCAAAAATACTTAGATACTTTGAGAATAATCTGTATGATCTCTTGATAAATTATATAGAAATTGCCTTCAAGATAAGTATGGCCCACTTGTTTGGCGGATCTCAACATCACTATGGATTAATGCCTAGTGACAAATATTAATTAAGAGTGTAATACTAATCACAATAATAATAAACATATATTGAACTCTTTCTATTATAAAAAGTGAATTATATTCTTCACCTGTATTACTTCAAGCAATAGTCTCAATCACTTTGATAAGGTAACTACAGTTATTATTCTCATTTTATACTTGGGAAGATTGAAGCAGACAAAGGTTAAGTAATTTTCCCAAATTCTTAATGAAAAGGGACAATGTTATGGGTATTAGTTTCTTTTAATGCTGCTGATAAAGACATACCTGAGACTGGGCAATTTACAAAAGAAAGAGGCTTAACTGGACTTACAGTTCCACATGGCTGCAGAGGCCTCACAACTATAGATGAAGGCAAAGAGAAGCAAGTCACGTCTTACGTGGATGGTGGCAGGCAAAAAAGAGCTTGAGCAGGAAAACTCTCCCTTATAATAACCATCAGCTCTTTTGAGACTTACTATCACGAGAACAGCATAGAAAGATCTGCCCCCATGATTCAGTGACCTCTCACCAGGTCACTCCCAAAACACGTGGGAATTAAAGATTAGATTTGGGTGGGCACACAGCCAAACCATATCAGCATGTATATTATAATCTCCTAAGGTGGTCTTTCTCAAGATAGTTCTGTAAAATAACAAGTATTACATAATAAAATGTCTCCAATATCAAACATGTTTGGGGAACTTGGGGTTACATTTAATAGATTTTACACAGGACTTCTCAGCGACTTTAACAATCCTAATGAATACTAGGTCCCAAGAATAGTGCATAAAAATGTAGAAAAACTCCATATGTCTCACAATTATTTGATGACACTCCATTTTTCTTACAATATCTTATATTCTTGAAACAAACTTAGAGAAACACTTGGAAAAGTTACAAAAGTGGGCCAGGTATAGTGGCTTATGCCCATCTCTACAAAAAATAGTTAACCAGGTACGGTGGTGGGCTCTTATAGTTCCAGCTACTCCAGAAACTGAAGTGGGAGAATCGATTGATCCCAAGAGTTTGAGGCTACAGTGAGCCATGAATGTGCTACTGCACTCCAACCTGACCAACGGAGTGAGAGCCTGTCTAAAAAAAAAAAAAATACGAGGGAGGGAGGGAAATTGTACAAAAGTTATATTCATATAATCATTATTTGTGATCTCCTTTGAGATAAAGTTGAGAACATGATGCCAAAAAACACAATTTATAAAAATGAATGTACGTTTTTCAAATGTGATACACATGGTGTTATGGGTTGAAAAATTTTGTCTCCCCAAAATAATATGCTGATATCCCAATCCTCAGAACCTTAGAATGATAACTTACTTGAAAATAGGGTTGTACAATGGAATTAGGATGAAAACATACTGGAATAGGGTAGACCCTTATTCCAATATGGCTGGTCTCCTTATAAAATAAGCAGAGAGAGATATGGAAGAAGAATGCCCCAAGACAACAGAGGCAGGGATTGGAGTGCTGCTGCTGCAAGCCAAGGAATGCCAAGGATTGACAGCCACCAGCAGCTAGGAAGAGGCATGGAAGGATTCTACTCAGGGTCTCAGAAGCAACAAGACCCTGCTTGACTACTAGATTTTGGACTTCTAGAGTGTAGAAGTGTGATGCAATACATTTCTGCTGTTTTAAGGCACCCAATTTGTGGTACTTTGTTACAGGAGCCCTAGAAATCTACTACGCATGGATTACAGGGTGGCACAATGTTGATATCTTAAACCTAGTATAAAATCTAGAACACTAAAAGTGAAAGCAGTATGTAATAACTGGTCAGGGTAAATAATTCGGAAAGAGAATTGAGAGGAGATAGTCATGTGGTCAACTGAGAAGAGATCTTGTTTACATTAAAAACCAACAAAATGATCTAGAGTAAATAATTTAACCACTCCCTGAAACTCAATTATATCAGCCGGGAAACAGAGCTACCAGCTTTAACCTACAAGACTACTACAATAATTAGCCAAGTAAATGACACCAAAAAGTAATCAATAAATATTACTACATTAGCAACTTTACACTCCCACTCTTTCACCAGCCACCAATCTTTTGTTGACTCTTTGAGTTACCTTACAGAACTTCCAAGGCTATGCAGAACTATTATTCTGGTGAAGAAAGAATAGTTTGTTAAAATATAGTTTCCCTAATTAGTATATAATTTCTCCAATATGGGAAAAATCTTTGTATCCACAGGATACTATGCATTAGCTTTATGGCTTGGAAAGTATGTACAAATTCTGAATGCATCACATCTACTAGGAGAGAGCATCAAGCCACAAAGTTTTAAAAATTAGCCTTCTAGGGAAGAGATTCTTAGAAAACTTGCTTATTTGTGACAGACTTGATAGGCAGACATTCGCCTGACATTACAAATTTTAAGAGTATCTAACTGGACAGAGTAGCCTGCAAAAAATAACAGAATATAAAGAAAGCATTTACTACAATGATACTTAAAATATAATTTAAGTTATATTTTATCAATTATGGTCATATTGTCAATTAAATTATTCAAGATGATTAAGCTATTTTTCTGGGACTTTGTGTAGATAATTTGCAATTATTCAAAGAGTCGTTCCAAAACACAGAATAAAACAAACGTTTTTCTTTTCTCTGAGCCCTTTCATCCTTACCTTGACATAATCATGTTTCCTTGTCATCACAATTTATTTATCAATTCAGGACCTGTAAGATGAATATATAATGCTATAAAATGTGTCTGTGCTAACTAGAAATCAACTCCAGGCGAAAGATGCTTACTCTGCCTTTATATTTTGCTGTTTAATAGAGTAAATCCTATATTAACAGACCGTATTATATTCTACCACATCAGTGCCCACATATTGCATCAATATATGCAAGGTTGCAGAAAGGAAAATCCATTGTATAACTTACTTAAGCTGACATGAAATAGCATCAGTACATCTAAATGAGGAAACAGCTTACAGAATTTGTTAAAACTTTAAAAAGTCTATATATGCTACAATAATATCTAACTGAAATAGCATTTGTATAAAACGAGCAGTTAGATGGAAGTAAATTGGTAACTAAAACTTTAAAACACAACCTTTGGAAAAGAAATCCCCATTCCCCTAGATGGAAATCTCTAAAATATATGGCCTACATCCCTGTTATCTATTACTGGTAAGAGAATTACTTGAACTTCAACATAACAGAAGCCTCTAAGAGTTGAACTACTAATTTTAACACATAAATGATAAAATGAGCTATATATAGAAACTAGCTCAAAGACCAGATATTTCCCAAATCAATGCCTAAAGGGTAGTTTGGAAATCCAAGTGTGGTATTGTTAAATATGAAAAATGACATTATGTAGGCAACAGTATTACTATACCCAAAGAAAGAATACCTAGATGGTTGTAGTAGGCAGAATAATGTCCCCCAAAAGATGTTCACCCCCTGGATCCTGTGGATATGTACAAAAAGGAGTCTGCGGATGCACTTAAATTTAGGATTTTAAGGCGAAGGGATAATCCTGAATTATCCAGAGGAGCCCAATGTCATTTATAAATGAAAGAGAGGGACAGGAAAATCAGACAGAGAAAGAGATTAATTTGAGGACGCTACACTGCTGGCTTTAATGACAGAAGGAAGCCAGGAGACAAGGAATTTGGGCAACATCTAGAGGCTGAAAAAGACTAGAAAACAGATTGTCCCCTTGAGCCTCCAGAAGAAACCCAGCTCTGCTGACACCTAGATTTTAGCCCAATAAGACCCACTTCGGACTTCTGATCTCCAGAACTGTAGGAGAACAAACTGATTTTGTTTTAAGCCACTAAACTTGCGGCAATTTGTTTATAGCAGCAATAAGAAACTGGTACAATGATCTTCATAGAGTCCTGAAAAAAAAAAAAAAAGAGCAAAAGGCTTAGAGAATTTTTATTAAGCATCAATCAAGAAAAGAGACCCCAAAGTACGCTGATTATTGGAAAAGTATACTCTTCTCAGGCAGACCTGATTGGGTTTTTAAGAAACTTGGATACAAAATTCCACAAAACAATGTAATTCCCTTTGATCTTCTTCTCTGTTTACCATGCAGACTTCCAATGACCAACTGATTTCCAGGATGCAAAATAGGGAAGAAGTGCTTGGGTAGTGGGCAATAAGAATGGCATCATCTCTATTATAAATGTGTCAAAAGTAGGGAGCCTAGTTCTCCTGAGACCATTTAACAAGATGCACCCTGACAAAACTGGGTGGCCCCTGAAGGCTGAGAATTACTGTCATGGCCAGTCTTTTTGCAGCATGGTGTCCAGCTATAATCCCTTCATGTCACCTTTATTTCACTCTCTTTTATTTTGACACTTTCTTGGACAGATATACAAGAAATTTAAGATAATATTTATTGATATGGTTTGGATGCTTGTCCCCTCAAAATCTCATGTTGGAATGTACTTCCCAGTGTTGAAGGTAGGGCTTAGTGGGAGGTATTAGACATAAGGATCACTTAGTGAATGGCTTAGTGCCATCCCCTTGGTAGCACTAACTTGGTATTGAGGAGTCAGTCTTTGCTATAAAGATACTTGAAATTGTGGAAGCAGCCTTGGAACTGGGTAACACATAGAGGTTAGAAGAGTTTGGAGGGCTCAGAAGGAGATTGAAATCCAAGGGAAAGTTTGGAACTTCTTAGAGACTTGTTAAATACTTGTGACCAAAATTCTGATGGAAATATGGACAAAGGACAGGCTGATGGAGTCTCAGACGGAAATGAGAAAGTTATTGGGAACTGAAGTAAAGCTCACCCATGTTATTATTGGGAACTGAAGTAAAGCTCACCCATGTTATGCCCTAGCAAAAAAACCCGGCTGCACTGTGTTCATGTCCTAGGGATCAGTAGAGGTTTGAACTTGAAAGTGATAACTTAGGGTATGTGCTGGAAAAAATTTCTAAACAGCAAGGTGTTCAAGAACTGGCATGGCTTCTTTGAACAACCTATGATCAGAAATGATAACGAAGAAATGACTTAAAGTTGGAACTTACATTTAAAAGAGAAGTAGAGCAAAAACATTTGAAAAATTTGCAGGTTGGCCCTGTGGTAGAAAAAGAATCCAAGCAGGCTGCAGAAAAATAACTTGCCAGAGAGATTAGCATGATTAAAAGGGAGCCCCGGTGCTAATATCAAAGACAATGGGAAAAAACCTCAAAGGCATTTCGGAAGTCTTCAAGTCTTCCAGACAGTTCCTCCCATCACAAACCCTGAGGCCTAACAGGAAAGAATGGTTTTAGGGTCCAGGCCCAGAGAGCCACTTCCCTGTGCAGCCTTGGGACATTGCTCCCTGCATTCCAGCTGCTCCAGCTACAGCCATGGCTAAAAGAACACCAAGGTACAATTTGGGCTGCCACTCTGGATAGTGCAAGCTGTCATAGCCTTGGTAGTTTCTATCTGATGTTAAGCCTGCAGGCAAACAGAATGCAAAAGTGAAGGTGGCTTGGCAGCCCTCCCCTGGATTTCAAAAGACATATTGGAAAGTCTGAAGGCCTAGGCAGAAGCCTGCCACGGAGGTGAAGCACCACAAAAGACTGTACCAGGGCAATGTCAAGGGAAAACGTGGGCGGACCCACAGAGTTCCCACCAGGGGACTGTCTAGTGGAGCTGCGAGAAGGGGGCTGCCATCCTCCAGACCGCAGAATAGTAGTCATAAATAGATTGCATCCTGAGCCTGCCAGCACTCAACTCCAACCCATGAGAGCAGCCACATGGGCTGTACCCTGAAAAAGCCACAGGGGATGGGATGACCAAGACCTTGGGAGCCCACTCCTTGCACCAATGTGCCCAGAATGCAGGACCTGGAGTCAAAGGAGATTATTCTGTAGCTTTAAGATTTAATGACTGCCGTGACAGATTTCAGACTTCTATGGGTCCTATTGTCTCTCTCTTTTGGCCGATTTCTCATTTTTAGAAGAGGAATGTTTGCCCAATGCCTGTACTACCACTGGATCTTGGAAGTAAATAACTTGTTTTGATTTTACAGGCACAGAGGTGAAAGGACTTTGGACTTTGGACTTGATGCTGGAATGAGTTAAGACTTTAGGGAACCATTAAGGGATTATTTTGTGTATTGTGTGATGTGAGAAGGGTATGAGATTTGGGAGATCAGGAGAGGAATTATATGGTTTGGATGTGTGTCTCCTCCAAATCTCATGTTGAAATGTAACCCCAATGTTGGAGGTTGGACCGAGTGTGAGGTATTTGATCATAGAGGTGGATCCCTCATGAAGGGCTTAGCACCATATCCTTCCTTGGTGATGAGTTCTCAGTTAGTTCACTCAAGATCTGGCTGTTTAAAAGAATCTGGGACTGCCCCTTTCTTTCTCTTCCTCCCACTCTTGCCACATGACATAACATCAGCTCCTCCTTTGCCTTCTGCCATGATTGGAAGTTTTCTGAGGCCCTCACCAGGAACAGAAGCCAGGGTGCTGTGTTTCCTGTATAGCCTGCAGAACCATGAACCAAAATAAAAATCTCTTTTCTTTATAAATTATCTAGCTTTAGGTATTTCCCTATAGCAATACAAGAATGAACTAACACATTTATGTTGTAAGTTATTCAAAACGTTATTAATCTACTTCAGGGACATCGCTGTAACAATAGAAATATGATAAAAATATTTTGAAGGCTTGCTATATGCCAGGCACTAGATTATGAACTTTACAGTCATAATCTCTTTTAATTTTCAAAACAATTTCTGCATCATCACACAGGTAATGAAATGATGCTTACAGTAGTTAAGTAACTTGTTCAAGGTCACATAGTTAATAAGGAGCTAGAAGTTGAATCCCTGTATGTCTGGCTTCAAAGCCCAGAGTTCTAAACTGTAACCACTGTAATACAGCAATCTTGTTGGGAGCTTTAAGTACTTCTGGCTTTTCACCCTTATAGCAATTAGCTCAGGGGGACAGGTTTTTAAAATTATTGAATGATGTCTTTCTCTGTTTTTCTTATCTCATTATCAGAATTCAATTTTTTTCTCCCAAATAAATTAGAAAAAAAAAAAGCTTATTAAAATTATGCCTAAATTAGAGCTCACAGGAAACTACTTGCTAGGAGACCACTTCATCTACCCATTGTGATTGGTGAAAACAGAATCTTTGAAGATGATTTTAAAATAATAATACCATCCACTCTAGTAATGTACTGGCTCAAAAGAATTTGCCACACTGTTTTATAATCATGGTTTTCCTGGTTAGATTATACAACTATTTAAAGAAAGAAATCATTTCTTACTTGAGTTTGCATCCCTGTCTATAGCAGATCCTTAAGAAAAATCTCTTTTATGAAACCCAAAATAAATCAGAAACAAGCCTCCTTGCTTGTAGGAATCAGGTGGCATTAGCCAACTATATCTACTGAACCTATTGTATTGAACAAGCTGCCCGGAGACTTGTGTGCCATTTTCCAATATAAGAGACTATACATTGGAATAAGGAAGAACACCATAAAATATACTTAAGTTTCCTGGGAAAAGCCTTTTTTTAACAAAACATTTTTATTTGTGCATCTATTTCTATTTTAAAGCAGAGATAAATTTGTTCTGCAGTATCTCAAATGAGGTGAAACAAATTATGTTTGGATTGTCCAAAGGCCCATAACTTCTGCCATGAAAGGACCAAAGATCTCTTCCCTTAAAACAGGAGCTCCTCTTCAGTACTTGTCTGTATGGTAAGACACCCTCATTTGTCAATCCCAGTAATTAAGACCCTAATGCTAACTTGGGGTCCAAACTCACTGGGACAACTAAAATATGTGACCTTTAGGCAGAGGACCAGGAAGAGTTCAGTTAACTTCCAAGTACTATTTAGTATTGTATTTGGTCAGAAAAGAAATGAATAGCAAAACATTTTTTTCTAATCTATGTCTCTTGATGTCCTAAAATTTCTGTCTCATTGTAGTTTCAAAAATCAAAGTAGAGCCTTAACCAAAGAGGTCCATCACCACCAATTTGGACAAATTTTAGATCCATTTAGAGATGACACTCACTAGCTTTCACTACATATTTGATTTGTTAAATTGGTGCATGAATAAATAACTTCTGGGAATATAAGTTGCTGTCATTAACGAAGTATGTGAGGTTGGAGAAAGAAGAAAAAAATCAATCTAAATTTGGCTTTATAATTGTGGTGTTTAATTTATCTTTAAAATTCAATTTGTTTAAATGAATATAAACCATTAGACCCAAGAATAGGAAAAGCTGATTACAAATGTTAATTAAAAATATTTCATTTTGCTGGGCAAGAGGAGCTTCATGGAAAGAATATTATTTGCACTCAGGTAATTCTCAGAGAACTGCCATATAAAATAAAAAGTTAATTTTGTGATAAAGATAGGTAAACATGCTTATTTAATCATACTTTGAATAAATGTTATTAGAAAAAGAATAACAAAAGGACTAAATAAGTTGGCATTAGCCAACTATATCTACTGGACCTACTGCCTGAACAAGCTGCCCTAAGACCTGTGCACAATTTTCCAAATGGGAAGGAAGTCCTTCCATAACAGAAGGACTAAGTAAGTATGCCATTGTTAAGTGTTTGCTTTCCATGAAGCTACACAAGTCTCATTAACTACCAACATAATCTCACTAATACTAATGGTATTATCCAACAAAACTGATTTAATAACTACTGTGTTCTGGGCACTTAGGGAGGCTCTGGGGTTAAAAAGATGAGTAAGAAATTGACCCAATCCTCAGTAATCTCAATGTCTAGCAGAGCAGACAGATATACAACTCATTCAAATACAGTTTGATGAATGCTATGATACAGATCCTTTCCAAAGACTGTGTGAGGACCAGCAACGAGCCATGATTTATGCCTCCGCAATGGAGAAAATTGAGAGAGGCTTCACAGGGAAGGCCACCTAAATATGTGGCTTTAAAGGATGACAATGGAAAGAGTAAACATTAATTATGAGAGAGTAACTTGAATAAAGACAAGAGTGAAACTGAATGGTAACACTATAGAAAATGATTAAATAGACATGGCTAGAGCAAAGGATTTGTAATGGGCGGTACAGGAATTGAAAATGAGGCAAAAAATAAGAACCAATGGAGGAATCATTGAAATTTTCTCCTGTAATATTGTCCATTCAAATGTCTTTCTAACCAAGTATAACTTATCACAGAGGTTTTAATATTTTTTGTTTTGTATGCCTATACTTAAGCAAGGGATCAGATCAACATTAGAAGGCATGGAAGAAGCTACGGAACTATCAAGTAGTTATTTTTAGAAGCTCATATAAAGGATTAAAGCAGTGGATAAGAAAATAAAGAAGAAAGAAAAAAATTTAAAAAAAAAATCTTGCTGAGCAAATACTACAGTGATTGAGGCGTGGCCTTTAGAATTAGACATGCCTTTCACAGAATTTCAGTTTTCAGTTTACCAGTTGTGTTACCTTGACCAAATCACATTTAACCTCTTTAAGCCTCCGTCTTCTCATCTGTGAAATGGAAAAAACAGATACTATGCATCTGCTACGGTTAATTAAGATAACGCATACAAAGTGCTAAGCACAGCACATAAGAGTAAATAATCAAAAAAGTAGTTACCATTACTATAATTTTTAAATGTACGTATGTATTACCAGTTTGTTCACATAACAACTACCTTTTATATAACCCAACCATGGCTGTGTTTAATAAAACTCAAATTGTTTTACTATTCTTTTTAAACATTATAATATTCAACATATTCTAATATACTTAGCTAATCCAAAAATGAATCAGAAATTCTGGGAAAACAGTGATAGCAGTGAAAACATAATTTTGAATATTCCAAATCTCCAAATAAAAACAGAGTCACTAGTTAGCAAACCCCAAAACCCATAGACAAAATTTCCTAAAATTAGGTGGCAAATATTTTGCAAAGCCCCGAAGTAAAAGTGGGTACATTCAAATCACCAACAGCTAAAAGACCATTCTGGCATCATCAATATGTGAAAAGAAACAGAGGAAATCAATACAGCAACTGAGGTCCCAAGAACAAAGGAACCCCAGACTAGCCATTAGTTACTCATTGACTTCTCAACGAGTTACCCAATGAGTAACCTTCGGCCAGGGGTCAGTTATAAAAGGCAACTGACTGCATGGCAGGGGTTTTTCCCTTCATTAGGGTATTAGTGCAAGAGTCCTACTATAAAAGCTGACACAGCTGGAATAGTTGAATACTGTAACTTGTAGAAAGGAACCTTCCATGGAGTACATGTGCCACATTTATGCAGCCATAAAAAACGATAAGTTCATGTCCTTTGAAGGGACATGGATGAAGCTGGAAACGATCAGTCTCAGCAAACTATCACAAGGACAGAAAAGCAAACACCACATGTTCTCACTTACAGGTGGGAACTGAACAATGAGAATACTTGGACACAGGGAGGGGAACATCACACACCGGAGTCTGTTGGGGGGGTTGGTGGCTGGGAGAGGGATAGCATTAGGAGACATACCTAATATAAATGACGAGTTGATGGGTGCAGCAAACCAACATGGCACATGGACACCTATGTAACAAACCTGCACGTTGTGCACATGTGCGCTAGAACTTAAAGCATAATAAAAATAAAAAACTTAAAAAAAAAGAAAAAAGAAAGGAAGCTTCCAAGATACCTTTCTGAACTGGACTCCATATTGAGGAAAAACTGCTGAGCGTGGAGTAGAAAGTTAGCAGTGAAGAGATAAAAATGAAAAAGGAATGAGAAGGCACAGAATAAAGAAAAGTTTGAGGACCAAGCCAAGAAATCTTAGAAAACAAGGCATGCTTTTAATACTACACAAAATCACAAACTGCAGAAAAATCCACCAGTTGAATTACTTAGGTTCATTAACAGATAAACTGTAAGAAAAAGAAACAACTCAAGGGAGGACAGAGACGTTAGGGTGCCACTTAGAGATATAGACAATGAAGGACCATCATTCAAAACTTTAAACAAAAAGTTATGGACAAACAGAAGGCTGACAACTTTTAATTATCTGAGTGTGAAGGGCACAGGGTAACCAACTTGCCCAAAATCTCTGGTATCAGGTGTTTACAAGAAGAGACATTAAGTTAAGCAATAACTTAATTGGTCAAAATACATGTGGACAATGGAAAGAAAAAAATCAAGAATCTGCAAACTTTTTATTTTAAAGGGCCAGATAAAAAGTATTTCCAGCTTTAGAGGCCATACAGACTTGGTCACAAAATAGACATAACTAACAGGTGAAAAGAATGGCCACAGATGTGTTTCAAGAGAAGTTTATTGGCAGTAATCACAGAGTAGACCATGATTTGACACCCTTGAAGTAGATGTTTGCTGGATTGTTGGACACTTCTGTTAACTGGCAAGAGAGAGTGACACCCCTAGAACCTGCAAATATAGGGGAATTTTACACCTTCTTTCAGGTTTCTCCTCCAGGAACACAAATGTTCAAAGAAAAGATCAGAAATATCCTGAGAACATCTCCCTTGTGAAATAAAATAATCGTTCCTAACAGAGCAATTCACATAATAATATTATAGAAGTGTAGAGAGACATAGGGAAGGATTATAAGAGTGTCAGAAGAGCTAAAAGAGTCAGAAAATAAAGACTCGAACAGAAGTGAAATTAAATAGTTTAAAATAGAGTAGGTTAGTGGATCTCAACTAGGATGACTGTCATCCAAATAAAAGTGCTTTATAGAAGAGGAATTAAAAAAAAAAAAAAAAAAGGCCGTGACTTTCTAATAGAAAGGCAAGAGAGTTTCAGAATCTCTCCCGAAAGATTCTCTTAAAGTTGTATCTTTTGCTTTAATTCAGATGACTGAAATAGCATAAGTGGGTTTTCCTGAAAGCAAGAGGATTAGTTGTCTCCAAACTATTTGACTCCCTATCATAAAGCCATTTTTAAGCACACAGCCTCAATATATCTACTATTGTACTCTGTACTATAAAACTACAAAAACATATAAAAATTTTAAAGACTACAAAAGAGATACATACATGAAAATCTTATCGTTTTCTTTGTTTCCCACTAGATGGATTTGGTGCATTCCCTGGAGTGTTCGCATCTCATTTTGATGACCACACGACCTCATACTTTAAATGTTCTTAAATTTTAAACATGCATAAGTATCACCAGGAAAATATTATTTAAAACGCAAATTTCCAGGTATACTCACAGAGATTCTGATTCAGTATATCTCTTGTAGAGCCCAGACATATGAACCTTTCAACAAGAACCCTGGGTGATGTCGAGGCAAGTGATATAATATTGCTGGGCTTTCTCATATCCTCTGGTTTTATGATATTTAATGAGTGTGACATATAGTATATATATTTCCTTCCAATGGATGGAATAAATCGCTGAATATTAGGCTTTGGAGAGCCCTTACTCATACAGATTGGCAAAGGTTAAATTATAACATATGCACCATAGGGGTATCATGTCACTACCTACCCCCTACCCACCTTTTATAACAGACAAAATCCTTGGAAATCACGGGGAAAAGAACCATGCAACATCTGTTTCTGATGTCCCAATTTTTGATGGAGCTACTATTGGGAGAAAGCCCAGAATTGTTATAGAAAAAAAAATCACAATGGCCTATTCATAATAATGCTCATGGTTTCTAATTTTATCTGTGTATCTGCTTTTATTTCCTTATTTAAATTATTCTGTGCTGAATAATAATCATCTGAACTGTGCATGGGCATTAATTAACTGTTCCTGAAATACATGCCATTCATTCTTTCTTTGATTTCTTAGCAATATCTTTCTACATTTCTATACTTAATGAAACAAACTGCATTCTTTGGCTATGAAATAGAATCATACTTGGCATTCATACCTTTAGCTGAAGATTTTGGCCCTCTTAGCTTTTACATGTACTTACTAGCCATTTGGTTGCTTATCAGATCCCTCTCTCAAAGGAAATGATAGAAAGTGCTCAATTTAAATCTATCAAATTTTGTTATTAGAACAAAGTTCTTATAATTTAAGAATTAAGTATATATAATATGAGGATTTTCTTTTTTCCATTATCAGTTGTTGGAGTGTGTACCTTTGAGATATACTTATTAGTGTGATTTTTAGTTTGTGTAAATGGGAAGGAGGAACAGGAGACAGAATTAACATCCATAGCCAAGGAAGAATCTATATTAGAATTCCTTGAAGGGTAGATGTAGTTTAAGTAAGCCCTTCTCCCCCATCTTTTATTGTAATTATTTAAAAGGGAAAATATATTACATCTGGAGTAGAGGTAATAATTTTATTAATATATGCAAATACAAAAAATATAAATTAAAACAGAATATAACCCTTAATTGCTTTGAACCATGTGATCATTGACAGAAATAGTACAACTTGCAGAAGAAGGTGGTTTCAGGGTATAGCAGAATGAGATAGGAAGAAGAGGAGTTTGGGGATAGTGCTAGATGGTTTCATCTGAACTATAACACCTATTAAATGCTGAGTTTAATTTCTATGGCAGTAGAATGAGAATAACAATCATCTCTTCATAGGACTATTAGATTAAATGAAGATTAAATGAATTAGCCCAAAAGGCCTAGGATAGTACTTGACAGTTGGCTCATTTCCAGCTAATATTCTTTTCATATCCTCAGTTTCAGGATGGCAGAGGTGGCTGTTGTGGTTGCTGTTACTGATGTTGTGTTGTTGTTGGATAGAAAAGAGAATGACCCTCCCAAAATTCCATTTTACCAATCGTAAATTTGTCTGTTTCCGTTTCCAAGGTAAATTTCAACATTTATTTAGGTCTGCTGTTCGCAACCAGGGCAGTTTTGCCCCCCAGGGAACATTTGAAAATCTGGGAATATTTTTCATTGTCACAACTAAGGAGGGGAGGAGGAGAATGTGTTACTAGCATCTGTTGGCTAGAGGACAGGGTTGATGCTCAACATCTCACACAAGTTAGTCCTTCCCAAACAAAGAATTACTGAGCCCAAAATCTCAATAGTACCTTGGTTGAGAAAGCCTGACCTAAATTAATAAAGTAGACTCATTTATTTTGTTCAGTCAGTAAATACCCATTACACAGAACACATTACACTGTTTTCCTCTATGGAAATGTTTAAAGCAAACAATGACAACACTATAAATGCAAAATAATCTATTAGTAAAAACAGCTATGCTGTTAATTATTTAGTGAACTGTCAAGATATCAGAGAAACAAGAGCTTCTTGGCAGTTCATTAACTGACACAGCTGTGATTCCAGAAAATGTCTACAATTCTGTCTGCTTAATAAAAAGTGACCCAATTCCTCTGTTCTGTTAAGCTGGAAGAAGTTCTTGACAATGGCCCACAAGAGACAGTAAATTCATCTCCCTTTAAAGGCAAACCCAGAATGTTAAAGACAAATGAAGGGTGGAAAGTTAACAGGAAATAAAGTAAGTAATAAATGTACCATGAGATTATTGTTTACTTGAAGAGTAAGGAAAAAAATGAAAGCTTTTTGAATTCCAGTGAGTTGTGAACAGAAGGTGAGCTTCTTAAAACATAAAAAGAAGAATGTTCTAATCAGCAGATTCATAGACTTTCCATTCTGAAGTCACATTCTAAATTTTTATCTAAAGAGATTTAATTTTTAGAACAGGTATTTAACAAGACCTCTGAATTATTCATGTGACTTGATTCTATAGTAAAGCTCATTCAGAGACAGCTTCCATATTTTCAGGTGCTAATGGCAAAACAATATTTAAATGATATAATTTCATCTTGAACTTATATCTACTAAACCAGTATTGGGTAGATCGTTTCTATAAGTTTTGTCTAACATTATCCATCTTTAGTCCAGCAAAAATGGGTTCTAGTTTGATTTTATACAATGAATGTCATAAATTATGGATGCCATTATCATGAATATCACTGTGTAAAATCAACAGGGTGACACTGTTTACCAGTCTGGGTTAGTCAGTCTTTTCTAAAGACCTATCTATGGACTTAAGAAGAGAATCCTGGGTCTCTCACCACCATTCCCCAACACTTCCTCTGGTCATTCACCAGTCTGGCCATTTAGCTGTATTGGTCTCTATACGTAGTATCAGGCATGTCCTAACCAAGTGTTCTCACGCTCAACCCAGTGTAGGTCCCTGTTTTTTCATACAGTTAGACAGACCATCATATATACACAGTGTAAACAGCCATTTTCTTTTCTCTGCCAAGCAATTTCACCTCTATATTTAATGACAGAAATTAATACAGAAGAATGAAGTTTTACAGACTATTAAAGGCACCTGCATACGTTTTGGGAAATATCTACTGAAAGCATTATACAACTTCCTGTTTTATATAATGTATGAGGTTTTTCTCTCTATAAGTCAGGTGTGTCCACAAAAAGTAAGTTTAGCAATTATTTCAGACTTTAGCCCAGAAAAACTAAACAGAGAGTCACATGAATGTTTCCCTACAAAATCGACTCCAAAAACATGAAAATGATATAAACCCTAAAAATATCAACTCTAAACACATTGGACATGATATACAGTTCTGCTAATTTAATCATATAAAATATCTACCAGGAACATTTGCTATAATAGCATTAATAAATACTTTGTTGTTACCTAATTCCCAATGATATGGACTGAATTGTGTTCCCCACCCCCCCGAATTCATCTTGAAGTTCTAATCCTCAGTACCTCAAAACATGACTGCATTTGGAAATAGGGTCTTTAAGGAGGTAAATAAGGTTAAATGAGATCATTAGGATAGCCCTAATCTAATATGACTGGTATCTTTATAAGAAGCGACTGGGACACAGACACACTGAGGAAATACCATGTGAAGACACCAGAAGAAGATGACCATCTGCAAGCCACTAAGAGAGGCCTTAGAAGAAACCAACACTGTCTACACTTTGATTTTGGAATTCTAGCCTCCAAAATTGTAGGGAATTTTTGTTGTTTAAGTCATCCAGTCTGTGGTACTTTGTTTAGGGAATCCTAGCAAACTAATATATTCCTGTAGCCTAAACATTCTGATTTGGATAAGGAAGAAAGGAAGAATCCATTTACCATAAATTCTACAATTAAATGTGATTTACTAATGTCGTCCTACCTGCATCTGAAAGAACAAAAAGTAACAGAGAAAATGCTGCCGTCAGCCAGTCTTCCACCTCTCTTGAAACTAAATATCATATAGCAATGCTTACGTTAAAATTAAATCTAACAAATCAGTTACTTTTTCATTTAATAAAAATAAGGAGATATTTCATTTTGGCTTGGAAGCAATATATTTTTTACCAATAAAAGTGCAAGCGCCAAGAGGCAGATGTTTAATGTGTCTTTTTGCCACTTAATCTTCAGCACCTAGAACCATTCTGGACATTATCAATGTTTAGGCAGTAGTTGATGAATGTTTAAAGAATCAATGAATAAAAAATACCAGTAGCTTCTGGTTATTACTGACAAGATGGCAGACTAGCACAAGATGGGTGAATACTGGGGAAGCAGTATTCACCCTTAGGACAAAAGATAGAGGGAGCCATAGATCTGAGGAATTAAATCTATCAACGCAATCTATCCATCATTGTAAGAAGTCTGGGAAACATCCTTGTGGGATGATGACACCCTGTGGCCAAGAGTTGCCAGGCACAGCATCAGAGGATAATTTGGGGAGGGATCCAGCTAGTGCATCTCCTGGACGTTGTCTTGCAAGAGTCATTGTCTGTACCATACCATTTGCCAGACAGAAACCAGCAGTGACAACGTATCTATATCAAAGATATCTAACCAAAGGCAATAAAAATTAGCGATAAATAACAAGAGGAATTAGAAAAAAATGTGTCTAGAAACCAAGTAAAAGACTACTAGATAACATATACTAAAAAGGAAACAAAAATTATAAGAGAATTTAAGCTGAATAATACATGTAAAAATGTATGAGACATTTATAAGGTACCATGTAAAAGGAAAGTTATTTTAAGTATGTCCATCAAGAAAGAAAAAGGGTTAGAAAAAAAAATTGAGCCAATCATTAAGCTCTGAAAAGGCAACAGAGGAAACCCAGTGAAACAGAGGAAGAAAATAATAAAGATGCTAGTAAAAACCAATAGAAATAAAATCCACCAAAAAATTAGGAAAAGTTTGAAAACTAGAAGCTTTAAGGAGGTTAATAGATGAATAGACTCTGACAAACTAATCCAAAATGAGTGAACAAAATTCAGAGTAAGAATGACATAAGAACGAGAGAGGAAGAGCATAGAGGAGGATGGGAGAGAAAAAGAGAAAGAGAGAGATAACAGAAATAACCAAAAAACAGAGTTGACAGAGAAATAACTATTGACTTATAAAGAGATTAAAATGATAAAATAATATTATGAGTACCCATTTGGTATGGAAATTGAAAACCTAGACAAAAGATATTCTTTCTGGAAAAACATAAACATTTCAAATTGGTATAAAAGGAAATTAAAAACTTGAATATAAGTATTAAAGAACTTGAAAAGGCAAGTCTCTTCTCCCCCAAATTCCCTAGTCGTATTGATTTTTAGTTGCATTCCACCGAACTATCATGAAACAAGTAATTTATACCTTTTAAGTAAAAACAGAGAAAGAAAAACATCTAGTTTCCATGTAGCATAATATTCATTCCAAAATTAGGTAAAGATAGTAAAAAAATTATAAGCCTATTCAATTATGAATATATGTGCAAATTCCAAAATGAGATATTAGCCAAATGAAAAACTACATTAAAATATGATAAAGATTTATCCAGATTTATAAAGATGATTTTAGTACAAAAATGCACCAATTCACTATACTAGTAGACTAACAAAGAGAAAGCATAAAATTATTTCAAGAGACAGAGGAAAATAAATTGAATATACATTTTAAAACTTACTTATGATTACAAAATAAGTCCATTCCTACAAAACTAGGAATAGAAGAGAATATCCTAAACTTGGTGATGGTTATGAACCAAACACCTAAAGTAAACATTATGCTTAAACATTACATTCAAGGGAAAACCTTTACACACATTCCTTTTACAGTAATATTATATATAATTTTATATATAATTCATATAAAATATTGAATTTTAGGGGAATCACAAAATTATAAGAATTCTAAGAACTGTAATATTAGATATGCTTTGGGTATTACTATAAATCCTAGCAAGTTCTATAAAAAAAAAGAAATAAAAGTAGAAATATTAGAAGGGAAATAATAAAACCATAATGTAGATAATATAATGGTCTAAAATAGAAAAAAAATGGAATTAACAGGCAAACTATTGAAACTTACAAAAGAGTGTGATAAAAGATCAATTTATAAAACTCATGAATATCTCTCTGCACTGGAAATCACCAAATAACCATCTACAGGATATAACCAGCAATAAAATACTCTTCATACTAGAAAAAGAAATCTGCAAAGTACGACTTAAGAAAGAATGCACAAAACCACACTAATAAAAATAGTATATAATATTAACAAAAAATAGACAAATGAAACCAAGTAGAGAGACTCAGAAATTCTCCAAAGCATGCAAGAGAACTTAATATACAAGTAAGTTTATATCACAAGTCAAAGTAATGAGTAATGTCACAGCATACATTAAATAGAAAAAAAAAATAGTAGATAGAAAAAAATAACACTGGATTTTCACCTTTTACCACATACAAGAGTATTCCAAATGATTAGAACTTACTATGACAAATAATACTATGAAGTTAATAAATGTACAATGTTTCCCTTGTCATTTTTGACATCTTATGATAGTAGTGGAGGCCTAATTATTACTTTGAAAAGTAAAATAGGCCTAGGGGATTGGGTTGAGTAATAATGAAATTACAATTCAGAGACAGACGAGAGAACATGAAACATAATGGAAATTAGTTTGTCCAAACAAGCGTAAAAGAAATTCATTCTATCATAATTTTTTTAAATATAAATGCAAAATTTGATGAAAACATTTTTTAAATGTTACATTTGAGTATACTTGTTTGAATTTAAGATAAATTATAAACACAGAATTTTCAAAAGGTTATGTACAGCAAAAAGCATGTAGCTCAAGACTTATTTTACTTTCAGTGTAGCTTCATTTATGATAAGAAGTGATGACCTCTATAGAAAACAATTTCATTTTGATCACTAATGCCTTCATGGGGAAAAGAGAAGTGGCGTAGAAGTCAGGAGCCTAATTTTGCCTGCAGTCATAATTAAGACTCTGATCAAGTCAGTTACCCACTCTGGGCTTCATTTTCCTCACACATGAGTGAGGAAATTAATCAACACACTGATTAGTGTTATCAATATTTTTGGGATTATAGTTCCCTTTGAGAATCTCGTGAACATTAGGAACCACCTTCTCTCCTAAAAGTGTACACAAGATTATACACATAAAATTGTAAAACAAATGTCAAGTATCCACAGACCTCCAAGAGGTCCCTGTACCTCAGATTCAATCCTTCTAAACTAGAAAATACATATAATTCCTTTCAACTCTAAAAGGAAAACAAGTAGAGGAATGCCTCAAAGCAGATTAATAAATTTTTGGTCTGTGTATCAGAAGGCACAGAATGGTCATTTAAAGGCCACACTGAAATATAAGCAGATATTGCGAAATGACAGAGAAGGAGGGAGATTACAAATTTGGGGCTTAACTTAGAAATATTAAACCAAACATGCCACTTATGTATTAACATGGAAATTTCTAGTAGGTCTGGTATACCAGTAGGTATGGCACTCAAAGAAGTCCATCCCATGGATATAAATTTGGGAGTCATTTGCCCATAAATAATCATTGCATCATGGTGATTAGATCTCTGGGTGGCATGGGGATGGTGAGAAGGGAGACAGTGAAGAACTAAAGTAACTCCAGTATCTAAATGGCAGGTAGAGAATTATGAACCTACAAAGGAAACAAAAGGAAGAGCCAAAGAGATAAGCAGTGTTGTGTCATAAAATCAAGGACCCTAAAAGTATCCCTTCTGGATGGATTTTTTTTTTTTAAATCTACTCTTTGCTCTGTCTTGACACTGGTCCATGCTCTTGTACAAGTATTGGGCAAGGGATCACATATTAGATTTTTTTTCCTAATTTAGGCACAAGCTGAACAGTCATATGCAACAATCCTGCAGAGAAGCAAAGAGGAGGTGTGTTTCAAGTCAGAGTAGTCATCAGTATCAAATGTTTATAAGATGTGGAAATAAGCAAGGAAAGAAATACCTACTGGATTTAAAGGCATGGATAGAAAATAGTGGAGACCATTGAAAGGGCTGTTTTGGAGGCATGCTGAGGACAACAAGCCAAATTGGCATGTGCTGAGATGAGAGAATCAACAGAAAACAGAATATGAAAACACTAGCATAAAAATATATACCATTTAAAAAGTTCAGCTGGGTAGGGTGATAGTTGGTTAAACATAAGGAATAACTTTGTGGACATTTCATTATTGTTTTGAATTAAAGGAACTCTGGCAAGTTTAAAAAGTAATGGGAAACATATATTTGAGAGGGAGAGACATTGCATGTCCAAAAATAAAAGGAATAATCATTAATATAATATTTCTAGCAAGATTGCAGGTAATAGAGCCCAAAGCATGGAATGGAATAACTGTCCTAGGATAGAAGGGATAGTTCCTCTACTATTAGAACAGAAGGGACAGCAGATAAGATGGGTTCAGTGTGGATAGGTTTATATCCCTGGCAGCAAGAAGAGTAGGAAGATTAATAAATTGCAATGGCTTTCCTTTTCTCTGTTAAGAAAAAGACAAAGACATTTACTGAGACTGATGGTCAGGAATGGGTGATGTAACTGGGCGTTTCTAAAAAAACACAAACAATAAAGTTACAGTAAGAATGTATTGTGAAAATTAGAAGTTTTACCATAGAATCAAAGGAGAACTGTCACCCAGTACTAAAGGTCTATTTTAAGCTGATCTTCATGGATATTTAGTAGAAATAAACTGCTCTACTGGGTGATCCTCCAATGGTTCTAGGCTGGTTGGTTATAGCAGGGAAAGGTTGCTAATAGGTCCCCTAAGTTTTCTAGTTTATTTGCATTGAGGTGTTTATAGTATTCTCTGATGGTAGTTTGAATTTCTATGGGGTTGGTGGTGATATACCCTTTATCATTTTTTATGGTGTCTATTTGTTTCTTCTCTCTTTTCTTCTTTATTAGTCTTGCTAGCGGTTTATCAATTTTGTTGATCTTTTCAAAAACAACAGCTCCTGGATTCATTGATTTTTTTGGAGGGTTTTTTGTGTCTCTATCTGCTTCAGTTCTGCTCTGATCTTAGTTATTTCTTGCCTTCTGCTAGCTTTTGAATGTGTTTGCTCTTGCTTCTCTAGTTCTTTTAATTGTGATGTTAGGGTGTCAATTTTAGATCTTTCCTGCTTTCTCTTGTGGGCATTTAGTGCTATAAATTTCCCTCTACATACTGCTTTCAATGTGTCCCAGAGATTCTGGGATGTTGTATCTTTGTTCTCATTGGTTTCAAAGAACATCTTTATTTCTGCCTTCATTTCGTTATGTATGCATAGTTAGGGTCAGAAAAAGAATTGGAAAAAAGAAAAAAGACAGAAGAGCAAGAGTGTTCAGGATATTTCCAGGAGTGTCACTGCAGTTATAAAACTGTAATCTAAACTAAATAACAAAAGCAGTGAACAAAAGACAGATGGATTGAAAGAAAGTATATATTGAAAGAAAGTTGTATTAGAGTAATTACACAAGTTGGAAAGGGAGTGTGTTACAACCCATGAAATTCTGAACTAGTAGTTCTAGAGGTGGAGCAAATATGTGTACATAGCGTATGGCCTATCTTTGTTGTCCTGAATTAGTGACCAGAAAAATATGTGGAGCCAAATTGTGCTCCATCACCAACCTTTTTGTCTCCCCTTGGTGATCCTTCTACCTAGAATGTTTATTGGTAAACCTCCTTCCATGAGGGCATGTTTTGAAGACAATAGATGTAAAAATTCTCATGGATTTGGTTATGACTTTAATATCCAATGTAATATAATAAACTAGACTCACTATTTCCCTCCTGTTCCTAAATCAGTTTTTCCTCTCAACTTCCATATTCCAGTAAGCTCTCTTAGGC
>NC_045436.1:141550971-141607829 GCF_002776525.5 Piliocolobus tephrosceles | reverse complement strand
ATCAGTTTTTCCTCTCAACTTCCATATTCCAGTAAGCTCTCTTAGGCACTAACCACTGAAGCATTAGACTCACCTTTTACTCTACCTCCCCACCTCCCTTGCACTCAGTAATCACAAGTCTATAAGCCCGGACGGTTATTTCTCTTTCTTTTTTTCTTGTCATTAATTGCAGACTCTATGATTATTTACACAGAATATTTAAGAGAACCTACGAACTTATTAGAAGTAAAAAATGAATACAAAATCATTATATAAAAACAAACTGTACTTCAATAACCAAATTTTTAAAATACAATTTACAATAACAATAAAAACTATGATATGTAAGAAGAGGTATTAAGCAACCACTGATAAAGTTAATCCCTCTTAATTTTTAAAATTTGTTTTTGTTTCTTTTAAATTAATAAACTATTTTAGAGCAGTTTTAGGTTCACAGCAAAACTGAATAGAAAGCATAGAAAGTTCTCATATACCCCCATTCTCACAAAAGCACAATAATTATTTCTTCAGTTTCTCTCCTATCCATCCCTTTTCCCAAAGGTCTTTCTTGTTACAATCCACTCCCTTCATGTCTTCCCTTGTCTCAGTATCTTTAATATTTGCTATTATCTTCAGGATCAAGATCTTATTTATTTTGTTTCTCCCCCTATATTGTAAATTCCCTAAGGTAAGGATGATATCTATGATACAAACATTTTCATACTCTTCTTTCAAGAGTCTAGTCTATAATGATTACCCAATCAATATCTGTGAATTTGATACAGTCACTAGAATCTGGCAAGGCTGAGCTTCATGAAAAATTTAATTTAAAAAACAATAACAACAACAACAAAATCCTTACTCTTTGTCTTCCAAAGAATATTCTAGTCTTCTGTATCCAATTCTTATTCAGATACCCTTTGACAGATATACTCAGGTGACCAGAAATACATGGCATTTTTCAGTCATTCCTCTAAGATGGTCTTTTGGATTTTCTTAACAAAACTGGGATTTGTGACCCTAGCATTTTTCAGACCGATGTTTCCTTCACATCACCGTATTGATTCTGTTAAATGATTTGTAATTTTTTCTTATTTGTTCCATGACACCTTGACAGTTTAGCTGTTGGTCAAAAAAGTGGCTAAAAGTCGAGAGCTTGAACATCTGTAATCTCTGGAATATAAGAGCATGGGCTTCCCTAGACAAAATTATGAAATACAGAACATGAGATTTGATTTTCACAAAGGTCTGCTTTTACATGTTCCTCTCAAATTCCCTTCCCTCTATATCTAACTCAAGTTAAAAAGTCTTTATGTCCTTTCTCTCTTTTATCCTTATTAAAACATTTTATTGAAGCCAGTATTTTATTTCTGTACATCTACAATCTGCTATATAGAAATAGATATTATTTATTAGCTCTTCTTTTTTTAATAATTACAATTTATTTTAATTATAAAATAAATAAAAGCTGCAATTAAAAGATTTGTAAAAAACATAAGTTATTTATATCCATTATCCTACAACATAGATACAATTAAGTGCATTTCCTTCCATGTTTTTTAATGAATGGACATTTATTTGCTTCTTTTTAAATATGGTTAATAGCATTCTATACATACAGATCTCTGTCCTCTTTTCACTTAATAGTTTAGTGAGACCAAAGTTTTTCTCAGAATCCTCCTGTTTATATTAAACATGTTCTAAAACAATATGGGATGCCTCTTAGAGAATATCCGAAGCACTATCCCCAGAGATGTGAATTCAGTAGGGAACAAATGCTCAATTTTTACCAGCATCCCAGGTGATACTACTACAAGTACCTCAGACTAATACAGCTTTATTTATTTTTTTGCCCATTCTGGAAGAAGCAACTGGTTGCATCAACTATGCTTTTATCAGCATTAACTAGCTCTGATCTGTTCTTCATAACACCCACACTAAGAATCCAGAAATGAGATCAATCCCATTATCTTCCCTCTCTACTTATCACCAACTCTGGAGTCATTCCTTGTATCTTTTTCTCAGTCTTCTCCACATCCAATAGATCATAAAGTCTGACCTAAAACACAGAAGCAGATGATCTAATCAGACTCCCATGAATTGGAGATAAGAGTATAAACTTTCACTAAAAATTTCAAAAGTGCAGGACTAGATGAAACGAAGAGAGGTCTGGGACATCCTATTCGGTTTCCCAGTTTCTTCTGTCCCACATGGGACATTCATTCTCTGACCCAGAATGACTGATGAGTAATTCAAGGGAGGTTTTATGGAGCTCTTCACAGACGGGAGTATATAAGTCTACATTTTACACTCCCAAAGAAAAACGGTTTATATGATATTCTCCAGTGAGCCAAACCCCATAGATTCTGTACTTACTTACTAAAAGACATCCCCTAACTAGGGATATATGGTAAAGTGCTTCACTAGATAAGGTCTCTTCCTTCTAGAAATATCATTCATCTTTTACTTGGCCAGCCAGTTGACATGGAGATTAGACTGGGTCACCTATTTCCTCTTGTTTCCCCACAAGACATACCCCTGGTAAAAGACATGGGCCAATCACAGGCTAGCTGCCAGGTGTCTTACTTCCTTCCTCCCAAAGTTCATTTGTTTATACCATCTAGATAGCACTAGAATTCGTCCCTTACTCCCTATCTCCACTAATGCTCATCTGACTCATCTCTAGACTCAACATTTTCAATACTCACCAACTATCCAAACAAATTTAGTTTCCCCAATTCTATGTGCAGTCTGGTGCCACAGTTGCTTTTTGAAAATGCACATTCTGATATAAAATCCTTTGCCTGATATCGAATGTGCTACATCATATTTCCTTTGCCTACATTTCCAGATTTTTCTTCCAACACATCCCCTGATATCCAGCCAAATCAAACTATCCCCCGAACATGCCATTTTTGCATGAACTAGCAAAGCTCCCAAGCTCTCTTACATGGATGCCCACATTTCTATCAATAATTTGCAATGTCACCTTTTCTCTAATGCCTTCCCTGAACTCTCCATTCAGTTCAAGGCAATTACCTCCTTCTCTGTTTCACCATAATTGTCTATAAATAATAAGTAAAATAGTTAACTTTAGTGAGCCTTGACTTTGCAAAAGGTACCGTGCCAAGTGCTTTCTATGCGTCACATCATTTAATCCTCAGAGCAACTCTCTGAAATATGTACTATTATTCTGATAATTTTACAAAAGGGAAACCAAAGTACAGAGTAAATAAATGACTTAGCCAAAGTCACACAGTTATTAACTAAAGGAAATAGGGTATAAATGCAGCCCTGGTTTACTCGAGAACACTCCTAAACCCAGTCATAAGATGTCTCCACTCACTCATCACACAGCTTCCCTACTTAAATCAATAAATATTTGCTAAGTGACAACTTGCTGCCAGACATAGTGTGAGGCTTTAATGAGCATGGAGAGCAAGTTGAATAAAAAAAGAAAGCACTGTCTCTAACTGAAGAAATCATCAGTTGTAAAAGTCTACCTAACATACCATCTTTCATTACTTCACACAAGAAATAGTACTATCAGACACAGTGCAAGACTTTACTCCATAGGAAAGAGAGACCAAATCTAGTGTGAAATTATCCCCCTTAACTTGACTGGCCAGAACACCCACTTGAGGATTCACAAGGAATTTCTCTGAGGAGTTTGAAGTCACCTAGTAATTGCTGTCATTCAGGGGATTTTGTGGGATTATTTATTACAATTTACAGGCATTATCACTGTCTATAATTGCCCTCTATCTACCCTATATCTTGCACTTCACTGATTTAAGTTCATATTCCAATGACAGGCAAAAGCTATTCACCTGGCAAGTAGCTTGCACAGAACTTCAACTTGTATCTCACCTAACTTATGAAGAGTAGAATAGCTTCTAATCTACTTTCTTCCTTGTATTTTACTTCAAAGCAATTTATGGTTTCTTTTCACTCCTGACTCAATTTATATAGTTCAATTCAACTGAGATGCTAAAAACACCTAGCCAGTGTCTTCTCTTTTATGCTCACATCATTCCTCAAATGGGAGATGGGGAAATAATCTCAAGGAATTTAAGTGATTTTCATGAAATTAATAACTATAAAATAGCAAAAACAAAAGGTAAGCCAAGATTTCAGATTTTTCTCTAATCCTTGCCAGAATCCTTATGCTCTTTATCACAACTACAACTATAATTTGTCATGCGCGTCCATGTGAAGAGACCACCAAACAGGCTTTGTGTAAGCAACATGGCTACTTATTTCACCTGGGTGCAGGTGGGCTGAGTCCGAAAAGAGAGTCAGCAAAGGGAGATAAGGGTGGGGCCGTTTTATAGGATTTGAGTAGGTAAAGGAAAATTACAGTCAAAGGGGGGTTGTTCTCTGGCAGGCAGGAGTGGGGGTCACAAGGTGCTCAAGTGGGGGAGCTTTTTGAGCCAGGATGAGCCAGGGAAAGGAATTTCACAAGATAATATCATCACTTAAGGCAAGGACCGACCATTTTCACTTCTTTTGTGGTGGAATGTCATCAGTTAAGGTGAGGCAGGGCATTTGCACTTCTTTTGTGATTCTTCAGTTACTTCAGGCCATCTGAGCTTATACGGGCAAGTCACAGGGGATGCGATGGCTTGGCTTGGGCTCAGAGGCCTGACATAATTGTCTAACAATTTAACAGATATTCCTTTATTCTAGATTCTAATATGACCATTTTAAGATTATATACTTCAACAATATAAATATTCTCCAGGTATTTTTTATTACCCAAATTGAAATCCTACTACCTATACTTTTCCTCATTGATAACTTGCAAATAAGCACTGGAAATTATGAGATTAAAATTACCAGTTTCATTTCTATGACATACACATTAATATGTAAAGAAATGCCATAAGGGGAGTTATGCAATGATGTTTTTGCAGAAATGAAATGTGTATGAATATGAATACAGTTGTAGGTATTTCAATAAAAATTACAAGTCTTTCAGATATTCTTTCCAAATTCAAATGAAGCACCGGGTGTGCAGGATATGGCAGATGTGCCTGCTGCATACTAGCATAAGGAGGCTAGGTGGCTACAAACAAATTTCCTGATCCCATTGAGATAGGCTTCTATAGATGATCGGTTGTCCTCCCACTGTGAAAACTGGCTATGAAAAAGAAATACTTAAGCATTTGCCCTGCCTTTCTTCTGTGAGCAGTATTTTAAACGGTTCTTCAGAGAAAGTTCTTCTCAATCATACAACTATCAAATAAATCATACAACTTATTCAATCATACAACTATCAAATAAATGTTTGATGCAAAGTTACAATGGAGGGATTTGACTGCCACCACTCACATCAACTGATTAGTGGGGCAAATTAGCACAGAATCACCTATAAATAGTTTTGCCAAAAAACAAACGAAGTTGAATATAGTCAAGGTCAAGTCAATGCCCACTTACAGAAAATACTGGTACAGAAGAACAATTTAAATGATACTATAAGAAAGCAAGCAGCCATATATTCAGAACAGGGGACATTAATCAGCTCAACAAGACCTCCTTCTGTAAACAAATTGATGGCATTACATGTAAAGAGAAACTGAGATGGACAGAGTGAGAATCAAAGCGGAGAGACTATCTCATATTAACAGAAAAAAAGACATAAAAATACGATGTATAGCCCTGAGCTTTATTTTTAAAAAGGCTATAAAATATTTTTGAGATAATCTTGGAAATATGATTATGAATGATGTATCAGATATTGCCAAGAAATATTATTTATCCTGCTAGAGTTGACAATAGAATAGTGGTTAAATGTTTTTTAATAGGCATTTTTTAGATACTTAAGTATGTAGGGGTGAAATTACATAATATTTGGGGTTTAAATTTCTTCAGCAAAAAAGAAACAGACATGAAGTGATGTTTCGGTTATTGCTGAAAGTACCAGGTGCATATGTGGGAGTTTTTATAAACAACTCTTTTTCCACGATGTTTAAATTTTCATAATATAAACTTTAAAAAAATGACAACATCTAAGCAAAGACTACAAAACTGCAGCCTTAGCAAAAGGTACGACTGGTGCTCTTTCACACAAAGGCCACTGCTCTGCTGACAAAGCTGGCACCTTCCTCCAAAACCATTAATTTAAGAAGAGAAAATGAATGATTCACAGAGGCCATAAAATAAAGAGCCTTCAACCCTAAATATTACATTACTCAAGATTTTTGTTTCCCTTAATTCACTCCTGAAACTGTCCAGAAGTGCACAATGATTTTGAAAGATTTTTTTTTTTAATCAAAGAAACTTCAAGATTGGACATAAATAGCCTAGGTTATTTAACCCTTCAAGCAACTCACAAGTCCCATACCTGCAAGTTGGAAAAGGAGCTGTGTATTTCTGCAGAGGCAAGGAGAATATACACTGCCCAATGTGCCTTGAGAGGTGGCCAAGAACAATTAACAGAAAAGAATCTTCCAGAAGGCAAAGAAAGGAATCAGGAAGGACAAACAATAGGCAAGAAAGTTTTACTCAATGGCAGAACTAAGTGTTGCCGGACATATTTAACAAAAAATGTATTCTGTTGTCAGAAAAAGGAATCTGTTATATCTGCACAGCAGGATTTGCTATTGACCTGTGGCTGCTGTGACTTTCCCATTTTCCCATTCTAGGAACAAAAGCTTTCAGTGAAGCTATCTTGGTTCTATTCAATATTATTTATTGAATGCTTTGGGGGGCAAGTAACATGTATTAATATAATACCCACAGGTGACCATTTCACAAGTAATCACAATCAGACCTCATACAATGTACTTACTGTACATAGCCCAAAGATGGCAGGCTAGCTGATGAGGCTTGAGGAAGGCAGGTTGGTGAGGCTTGGGGGTCTCCCTTTTTGGAGAACGTTAGTAAATATTCATTTGCATGAAGGGCAGTTTCATCATATTAGGCAGGAACATGGGTTGATAATACTATTACTGTGGTTAGAATTTTAATAAGGAAAGAAGGCAGCTGTATTTGTCTGTTCTCATGCTGGTAATAAAAATACCCAAGACTGGGTAATTTACAAAGGAAAGAAGCCTCACAGTTCCACATGGCTGGGGAGGCCTCACAATCATGGCAGAAGGCAAATGAGGAGTTAGGTCACATCTTACATGGCGACAGGCAAAAGAGTCCATGCAGGGAAACTCCCCTTTATAAAACCATCAGATCTCATGAGATTTATTCACTATCATGAGAATAGCATGAGAAAGACATGTCCCCATGATTCACAGAGTCCCTCCCACAACACATGGGAATTATGAGGGCTACAATTCAAGATGAGATTTGGGTGGGGACACAGCCAAACCATATCCGTATCCAAAGAGATAGAGTGTAGTGGATCCTTTCGGCCAGCTCACTCAAAATCTTTCTACCTTTTTAATTTAAAAAGACTGGAGAGCTTTTAAAAACTACATTCCCATCATGAGTAATCAGAACAATGAAATTTAAATCAACAATAAAATATCACATTTAACTTTACTCTTGCAACAATTAGAAAACTGAATTTTGCAAAGTGTTGGCAAGGAAGTGGAAATGACAGAATCCTCATGTACTGCTGCTAGGAATGTAGACGTGCTCTCATTTGTACAGCAATCTGACAATATTTAGTCAAATGACATATAAGCATACCCAGCGTCCCAGCAATTCCCTGCCTAAAGAATTCTCACACAGGTCCACACTGGATGTGACCATGATCAGACTGAAGGCAACCTGAGTACAGATCAGCAGGGAAGAGTTTAGTTAGTTAAAATACACACTAGGAAGTAACATTCCACCCTTAGAACCAACCAATTAGCTTAGATAGGCACATGAAAATGAAGTGTTCTTAAAAAGAAAGCACTAATGAGAGAGATATCATATATATATAAATTAAAAACATAAGCGAGACAAAAAAGAATACTCATTGTCCAAGAACACATATAAACATAAGGATCTGCATTCAATATATTAGACTAGTTACCTATGGGAGATGAAGTGGTAGAGATCAAACAGTTTAAACTTCAATAATAAGTCTTTTCACAGACCAATGATGATAGTGTGCTATGAAAATTTGTTGCTATTGTTTTGTTTTAAAAGCTATATTTTCTACACCCTCTTGTGACCTGGGTTCCATAAGTGATTCAGTTTCTACAACCACTCTGGTAAACTGAGGCATAAGGGGAAACAGAAAGTTGATGATCTTACTTTAACTGGCATGGATGATGGCACAGATGGTGGAGCTAGATCCTGTAGCTACACCTGGCTTCCTGATTCTGAGCTCCCAGGTCCTTGCAGGACAGTAAGTCCCCTGGTGGTCCTATTCTAGGATGTGGTTGCAAATCATTCCTGGAAGCTCAGCCCTCCCAGTCAGTCTGTGAGCAATACATTATACTTAATAAATCCTTCCCAGCCTAAACTAGCAAGAGTGAAGTTTGTTGTCTGTAACTAAGACCTCTGAAAAATAGAGAGAACTTGAAAAACATTGCCTGTTCAAGCTTTTCCCAGATTTTTTACAAGTTAAAGACTTTGAAAACTACCATAGTAGTTTGCTAGGGCTGTTATAACAAAGTATCACAAACTGGGTGGTTGCAACAACAGAAATGTATTATCTCAAAGTTCTGAAGGCTGCGAGTCCACGATCAAGGTGTTGGCAAGGTTGATTCCTCCTGAGAGCCATGAGGGGAAATCTGTTCCATGCTTCTCTCCTAGATTCTGGTGGATTGCTAGTAATTTTTAGCATTCCTGAAACATCACCTGTATAGGAAACATCATTCCTGTAGAAACATCACTTCTACCTCTACCCTCATGTTCACATGGTGTTCTCCCTGTGTGTGTGTGCATGTCTGTCTCTATCCTGAGTACAAATTTCCCCTTTTGATAAGGATACTAGTCATATTAAATTAGGGCGTACCCTAATGACTGCATTTTAACTTGATTCCCTCTGTAAAGCAGTGCTTCCGAAAAAGGTCATATTCTGAGGTGGTGGGGAGGCAGGGCTAGGACTTCAAGATATTTTGGGAGGAGAACATAATTCGATGCATAAAATATTGCGTGCAATTTAACAAAAAATATAACCATTTGTCCCTAGACTCGGGTGATTATACTAAAACTATGGGATTAAATCTTTTTTCTCCTTTTTTTTTATTTTAGGTTAACCGAACACTGGATATTACTGAGTTTCACAGTATGAATGCTAAATAACAAAGTATAATTATGATAAATATGGCTTGAGAGTGGCAGCTATAAAACAGACATCGTGAAAGTTTATTTCACAATCTAAACATGCTAAAATAGTAAGTAAAAACTGAAGTATCAAAATGGTTCTTTCATGCTTTAGAAACACATTAGTTCAGTAGAAGAAAAGTAAATTATTACACTAAGCTATAGCAACTTTCATGCTGAGATTCCTAGAATATTTATTCTTGGTGCCATTTGCTAGCAGCATTAATCATTGTTAACAAGGTCCATATCTTCTATTACATAGCAATTATCTTTCTCCCACTGTCTCTGAAGCATGCTAAATCACCCATCACAGGTCCACTTGACTGAAATAAAAAGGAATACACCAAAACCATTTCAAATTCTAATTTAATCACAAATATAGAATATTTGTCAACAGTAACCAGGAGACGTCTTCATTTTAATTTGACTTCAGGATTTCTTCACAGGAAATAGGCAATATTTATAAGAAATATGGCAAAATCTGGACTTTTGAATAGATTTTACATTTCCGCGCACGGTAAAATTTCTCAGAAAATGAGTCAGGTATAATACAGAGGCCAGAAAGATTATCACTTGCAAAATACTCCATTTTTCTCTAAACAGGCCATTTTTAGCAAAGGATCAATGTTAACTATGTCTCATTTCTAACATAAATTGGTCACTATTCAATCACAGTTCAGAGGGCAAATGTTTTTAATAGCCAGTAGTAGTTGCAGAGTCATACTAATGCTCTCTCAAAACATGCTTGTATGTGTGTCCACACACACACACAAACACACCCTCATGCCTAGACTTTGTGGTCAGTAGTAGGAGATACTCTTCAGCCATGAGCTTTAGCCATCACACAGAGCCTCACAATTTTTATGTTATGTATCTATTCAGCATGCCATTCACCTACCATGTGCAATCTAAAGTCAGAGAAAGTACATATCCTACAAATGTCATGGTCCCAGTCATGAAAGGTAGGAAATATGTTCACTACTGTTTACTACCACACCTTCAATATCTAAGAGGCTGCTTAGTTTATAATACTGGTTAATGAATACATGAACAAATATAAATGAACTGAAGAAGAGATATGATTCAGTACCTTAAAATTAATCTAATCTGGATTTCCCTCAGTTTGATAGATTTTATGTTTCTGATTTTTTTGAAAATCGTTAAATGAAATAGAGCATGAAAAGGTGTTTCACCTCAATAAATGTTTTATTAATAGCAATATACTCAACACATTTTTAAAGGAAATGACAGCCTGACACACTAAAGTAAGGACACTCTATTTCATTTAGCACAGATTACTTGGCACGCAATACTTATGGCATTATGTGGAGATAAGGTGAAAGAGACGATCAATTTCTACCATTTTCTCTCTGAAGAACTGAAGTATAGAAAAGTAAAGAACCACAAAATAAAATAAATCTACATAGTGATGAAGATTAAGAATATAGCCCAAGGACTTTGATTGCTAAATCTCTTTTTTACTCTAAATTAGAATCACCATTGAAGGATTCATCCCTAAAACCACCATATAAATGACACCAATAATTTGCAACCACCACACCTGCTACCTCCCACCACTCACTATAAAGCTGCCACTGTAGTAACTTTTCTTATCAAAAGCAAAAGTCACTTTGGAATCATATGTACGAATCGTTATTATCCACCTGCAAGGAGACATGCTAGGTGCAGACTCACCAACCAGAAGAAAAGAGATCAGAATATTAGAGAATTATTTCTGAATGTCTGCCAGCACCTGCCTCAGATGCTTTCTTCAAATACCTGGACTTAAGCAACTAGAAAACTTATATTGAAAATACGTCAGAGTGGTTTCAATAAGAGCTGATTGAGTTGACAGCTAACATAGTTTTCTTAAAATTGTGAAGATATGTATTTGAATCCAAAATCTAGCCTGAAATTTTGGCCAAATGCCTAGACTTTGGGCAGTGTTTGAGCCCACCTGGCTCTGTGACAATTTGTTATGTTGTGTAAAACTGTTGAAAATGCAAACTAAAAGCCCTCATCAGAAATATAAATAAAGATTATGATTAAGAAGTGCTTTGTCCCAGAGTTTGAGACAATTTCTATTGACTACAAGTATTATTTTTGTTTCATAATTAACCAGTGACCAGCACTCGACCTGGAAGAGTAAATTTTTTCCACCTAATCAATGAAAAACCAACTAGAATAGACTTATTTTAAAAATAAGTTACAATTTATTTTATACTTAGCAGGTCAATAATTTTAAAAAGAACTCATTAATGATAACAAGACCTTTTCAGGGCAGCTTTTAGATAGGAGTTGCTTTCAACTTCCTTAAAAAGAAAAAGAGAAGAAATCTGGTACTGAGAATTATTGTAAAGAAATGGGATTGCCTGTGTATTATTCTGAGGTCCTTAATTAATAAATGGCAAAGGCTAACATGTATTGAGCTTTTAATTTGTCCCTGATACCATTTGTGCCTGATATCATTCTAAGTATGGATTGCTTTATTTGATCCTCATAACAAAGCTTTCAAGTGAATATGATTGTTTTTCTCACTTTCCCTTCAGGAGGGAGCATGAGATTATTTTCCCAAGATCTCAAAGCTAGAGCCAAAATTTTTCAAGGAATCTGATTTAGAAGAATTAAAACATTCATTGTGTTCAACTAGTCACCTCTTAGAAGTAGAGACCAACAGATTCTGGCATTGTTACTCCATAAACACGGTACTACTCTCCTTATTTTACTTATACCAAAAATTAGAAAGCACACCTAATTATGCCAAATGATAAGAAAGAGCAATATAATACGAATCCTATTCTCAAGGTTTTTGGTACAGTAACTGGTGAAATCAACCAAAATAATAAAACTGAGTGGTTAAATCATTCATTATTCTGGTGATATTAAGTCAATACTACCTATTTCTTTATTATATTAGTTTCTTCCATATGCTTTTTATTATATTAGTTGCTTCCATATTCTTCCATATGCTTCCATAGCTTTTTATTCCATATGCTTTAATATTCCATATTATTTGCTTTTTTCCCCTATAAAAGCAGGGTTTGATGGGAGACTGGTTACAATATGGTAGAAATAATATTCTAAGTTAACTGTTGAACATACATTTAACTAAGTTTAATGTTGAATAAGCACAGAATATTATTGTATTATATTGTTGTATAGTATTGTATTATTGTATATTATAATTGGACACACTAGTAAGTGTCCAATTAGGAATCATGAAGCTGCCTGTTGTTATTACCAGCAAAGTTGGTTTATTTTCATTAACTACTTTGACACAAGGTGAAACATAAGTAACACTAATATTTTAATATTGATTATTAAACAGTAATACCTGTTAAATACATTTTAAGATGCCTTTTTAAAAATGAAACAAGATTATAAGATAGAATTAACTGGATCCTCACTTTTACAGATACCTTATCAGTATTATCAGATACTTCCTATATTTAATTTCTACAATAAAGTCTATGTAAGGAGGCAATATTCTCTTTGCATCTAAGATTTTTTTTTAAAGCAAATACTCAACACTACCTGTGGTTGTAGGTAGGCTTGGGGTATGGAACATTTGTCCAACACTCTAAACTAATGAAGTCACTTAATTTTTGATCCGTCACAACTTCTATTCCACCAATCAATTATTTATTTATTTATTTATTTACTTTTATTTTTTTGACAGAGTCTCACTCTGTCGTCCAGGCTGGAGTGCATTGGTGCGATCTTAGTTCACTGCAACCTCTGCCTCCTGGGTTCAAGCAATTCTCCTGCCTCAGCCTCCCAAGTAGCTGAGATTACAGGTGTCCGCCATGACGCCCAGTTAATTTTTTGCATTTTTAGTAGAGATGGGATTTTCCATGTTGGCCAGGCTGGTCTCGAACTCCCGACCTCAGGTGATCCACCCACCTTGGCCTCCCAAAGTGCTAGGATTACAGGTGTGAGCCACCACACCCAGCTTCCACCAATGATTAAATATAAAGAAGTGTGCGTGTACACACGCATGTGTGTGTTTACAAATCTAAGAACTTCACTTATAACATTATTTTAATCTGTCCCATGTTTTAGTTAACATTTTACTTATTTTCATTTCGTATGTAACAACTTCTCATGTCATTAATCCTGCTTTTTGCCCTCTTGTTAACATACTAAATAACCTCTCTATAACATAATTCACAATGATATAAAGTTTATTGTGATCACCTTAAACACAAGGTCTCTGTCTTATTCATATTTGTATGATTTACCCACGCTTTAGCCTGGTAGTTGTTCCATAAATGCACTTTAAAGTTGAAGTGAAACTTAACCTCAAATTCAGTGACAACCTAATGGAAATTCCAACATCTCTAGTTCATTCCTTAATTCACACTTTCATTCAGAAAACAAATATTTTTAAGTTCTTAATGTGGCCTTAGCCTCTGCCCTGAGGGGCTGAGAACACCACTCACAGGCACAGAGAGAGAAAGCTACTGTAGAAGATCAACATGCGAAAAGATCATTACATATTGTAGGAAACACAATGAGGGACCTATCCTAGTGCACCAGGAAAAGAAGTGTGAAGGATTCTACAGCAGGGGTTCACTTAGCATTACATGGCTACGATGCCAAGGGGTACACTGAAAAGCCAACAGTTCAGGGAATAAACTTATAAATGATATACACTCAGCATAGAATACTTCATATATTTTCATTTGTTAAAAAAGCAAAATACAACTACATTTGTATGAGAATCAGACACTAATCAGAAACTGGTATCATTAACAGAAACTAATAATGAGATCTATATAGCTAATAGGCAGATGACACCTATATTTCCCATTATACTTACAAATTATAAAGTAGCTAATTTACTTGTTGGAATGACTTTGAAATCTTATAAATAAAATTATTCTGATCTTTAGGTAAGTCCTTGCAAAACCTCTGGTGCCTTCAGCCTCATACTATTAAAAAAAAAAAAAAAAAAATGCACTTTAAGTCAGTTTATCGAGCCTACAGGTATTACTGGTTTATCAAACCTATAACTTGGTTACCCCCCAAAAAAGTGTTAAATTGAGTCAAATGTTTTATTTTCTTTAATTATAAAAAATATTTATGAATACGATAGCATTAATCCATAAAATAACCCTTCTAGCAAGTAAAGACTATTTACTATATTTCTATGAAAATTTAACATAAATTTTAAAATTTTGAGTTCACTCATAAACATTCCACACCACACTTTTTTGCTTATAAATAGAAGTTCTAAGTACTCAGTAGACACCGAAATATATTTGTCAAATTGACTGCAGGCAACAGGCATTATTTTTCAATGTTTTAAGAGTAAGGGCTTTGACATAAGACAGAACTATTCAAATCCCAGCTCAGCCCTATACAAGCTCTAAGAACCAGGGATGTTACTTAATGTTCTAAATCATAGTTTTCTAATCGAACTATTAGAGAACTAATGTCAAGCTCAAGGAATGTTATAAGAAATAAACAAGGTATACAGTCCCACCAACAGTATTAAAGTGTTCCTATTTCTGTAAACTAGCTCAACCATTGTGGAAAACAGTGTGGTGATTCCTCAAGGATCTAGAACTAGAAATACCATTCGACCCAGCCATCCCATTACTGGGGATATACCCAAAGGATTATAAGTCATGCTGCTATAAAGATACATGCACACATATGTTTATTGCGGCACTATTCACAATAGCAAAGACTTAGAATCAAACCAAATGTCCATCAGTGACAGAATGAATTAAGAAAATGTGGCACATATACACCATGGAATACTATGCAGCCATAAAAAAGGATGAGTTCGTGTCCTTTGTAGGGACATGGATGCAGCTGGAAACCATCATTCTCAGCAAACTATCGCAAGAACAGAAAACCAAATACCGCATGTTCTCACTCATAGGTGGGAATTGAACAATGAGATCACTTGGACACAGGAAGGGGAACATCACACACCGGGACCTATTGTGGGGAGGGGGGAAGGGGAGGGATAGCATTAGGCGATATACCTAATGTAAATGATGAGTTAATGGGTGCAGCACACCAACATGGCTCATATATACATATGTAACAAACCTTCACGTTGTGCACATGTACCCTAGAACTTAAAGTATAATAAAAATAAATAAATAAATAATGTATGCAAAACATTTAGCATAAAATTAGGTGATAATAAATGTGATGGTAAATTTTTTTAACAGATTCTGTATCTTGAAATAATCAATTTTTTTCTGAGCTTACAAACAAAATATTCAATATCAATATTTATAAAACTGTGGCAATGTATATGTATTGTACTTTTGTTATTTAAGATGTCAATAAAAATTTTAATGTCATGGGGGAAATTTCATTAAATGTGTAAACTTATTAAATGTATAAAACCAAAGAAACCAAAAAAGGACAGCATATAAACCACCTATATAGTATGACCATGACTTTTTAAAAATATGTCTTTTTATCTACGTGTACATAGAAAAAAGACTGGAAGGAAATGAATCAAGATTTTATTGACACTTACTAGTGGTGCTGATTAAAACTGCACTTTTTGGTTTAACAGGTCCCTAAAACTACATGTGCTACTTTTATGATTTTAAAATTATTTAATCTTATTTTTTGTAATGAGAACATTTGAAATGTACCCTCTTAGCAATCTGAAAATAGAGATTATCAATGAACTATATATAAAATTATGACCGGGCACGGTGGCTCACGCCTGTAATCCCAGCACTTTGGGAGGCCTAGGCAGGTGGATCACCTGAGGTCAGGAGTTCAAGACCAGCCTGGCCAACATGATGAAACCCCATCTCTACTAAAAATACAAAAGTTAGCTGAGCGTGGTGGCAGGTGCCTATAATCCCAGTTACTTAAGAGACTGAGGCAGGAGAATTACTTGAACCCAGGAGGTGGAGGTTGCAGTGAGTTGAGTCACGCTACTGCACTCCAGCCTGGGTGACAGAGCAAGATTCTGTACCAAAAACTAAAAAATTTAAAAAAGTATTAAGTATAAAATGGGTGACTTTTAAATGACAAGCAATCATTTTTCAGATTTTTAAACAAATTCCAGCTAATAATTTATGACAGTAGAATAGATAATAATTAAATACTGGTTTTATACATATTTCTCTTTTTTCCAAAGAGGTTTTTGCTTCTTAACTAAGGTACACACACACACACACACACACACACACACACACATACACACACACAAATTGCAAGTCCTAGCATCCTCAGCTACAAGGGAAAGAACCTTGTCAAATAAAGCTTGTAGCCACTTAGTTTTTCAGCTTCATTATCTACATAAAGATTGACCCACACAAAGCTGAAAAGGGTGACAGGGAAAGCCAAAGCCATAGCCATATAAAAAAAGATAAGTTCAAAGACAGAACTATGCCAGATATAAAAGTTCAATGTCATTAAACAACAATCAGCGTCATAGCACAGCCTCTGAACTTTTTGCATTCCAAGATTTTTGTCATTTAACTGCTTTATTACTGGAACTAGTTGCATTAAATCAGAATCTTGATGTTTTAAAAAGTTATCCTCTCCTTTTGTTTATTCCTCAGTAATTCAAAAGTCATTCCGCCATGTGAACGCAGAGAAAATTTTCACACTGTCATTGTAAAAATAAGTAGTAACTCGGGAGAAAAAGAATCAACTTTTACAATTGTGGTTAACAAAATTAACTTCCATAAAATGATGTTTGGTAATCAAAGAAGTATTTTTGGACTCATAAAAGATGCAATTTTAATGGTATTCACCTAAACAGAATGATTTTTAAAGATGTTTCTTAGAAAGCTCTTAAATTCAGCAAACATGCTAGCACAAGATTGAATAGCTGTTTGAGTATTTTCAACTCAACTAGCTTTCTTCAACTCAACACAGTGAAATAAATCAGAATGAATTTGAAAGAGTGGATATAAAAATCCATTAAGACAAATTACATTTCACAGCCCAGTTCAGTAACAGCATTAATTCCTAGATCTGGCATTGATATGTATCAAACAAACAAACAAACAAACAAAAGATATACCAAACATAAAGAATACCAAGTACAACCTAGTGAAATGTGTACATTCACACACATACTGCTCAACCAAACTATGGAGTTCAAAACTTGAAGCACTATTAGAAGAGAAGAACAATACATCAGCACTACCTTTTCTGCAAACTCACTGATTGTGAGAAAGAAAGAAAACACATAAAACTAGTTTTTTTCTAAGGATAATCAACCTGTCACATTCCAAGCACGTTATCTATATTCTATATAATTCATGGCCAACATAAAATGTCTTTTTTTGTCTCCCAGATACTGCTAAAGGCAGCCAAAATGACAGTCACCAGACATCTCCCCAAAACAGAAAGCACAATAAATCACTGTTTTAACCCCAAGAAAGGACAATCCATCTTCAGTATTAGAAGAAGAATATAGAATTTAATAGCACCAGTATATGTTGCAGTGTACTAAAAACACTTGATAAATAATGAGTTAAGACTGAGAACAGATATAAGTGTTCATGTAGCCAAATGAAGCTAATATTAAAGTTTAATAGCCTGTATATAACCTTGAGCATAAAAACCCAATGACTTGGATACAAGCACTTAAAGAGATATGAATCTAGCTCAATATTTATCAGAATATATTGCCAAAGTTTCAAGTCCTAGTGCTAAAACACTTCTTGGCCCTGAATTGGAAATGGGTTCTGTTGGAGTCAATCCAGAAAAACCAATTGGAATATGATTAGCAACATTCGGTGACTTGGCCTGAAAAATTCAAATTGAAATTCAAGGAAAGAAATTAGTTATTTAATTGGTTATTTCATAATTCTGAAAGTATAGTATGCTATCATGTAATTGCAAAATAATTTTCCATTAACTTTACAATTAAATTATACTTACTATAAAACAAAATTAAAATTTAATATTGACAAGAACAACAAAGACAGTAACATGCTACTCACAATAGTAACAGCTAACATTTGTTAAGCTTTTATTATGAGTCAGGCACTAGTCCAAGTACTACATGTATATTCTCAAATCCTATAAAACTGGTACTGTGATAACTCCTGTAATACAGGTGAGGAAACTAAGACAGAGAACAAGTAAATAATTTAACCAAGATCACACATTTGGAAAACAGCAATATCTAGGATTACTGGACCATTTGCCACTTTCTTCCCCTCTACTGCAGAAACTCAGGTGTGGTGGGGGTGGCGGGGGTTGGTGGGGAATTAAAATTGATGCTCAAGTGTGTAAACTACAACAGTTTCAACTACTAAGTTCACATGTAACCCAGATTCTAAAAGGTGTTAAAGCGACTGATACTTGTTATACACTAAATAAATGTCACACAACAAATAAATATTTGCTGAAAAAAAGGGTGTCAAAGAGGGAAATCAAAAGTTATTAAGGTTATTTTCTGCATCTAAAACATAAGTGGACAAACAAGGTCATCCAGTAATTTTGCTCTAATGAATAATACTGATAACCTTTTTAAACAGAAACTTGCCAAATACATTTTGTCATCAACCAAACTGAAAAGGATGGAAATACAAACACTTTACAGTGTATTTTCATTCACAAACTATTAAAAGGAACCCATTCAAAATAACGTGTAAAAATATAATGAAAGCTGTAAAAAACATAAAATAAATATATGTATTCTAATATTCAAGACAAATTTTACACCTAAAATTCAAAATGACAACTCCATTTTGTTGATATATGACTAGCTTACCACTTCAAAAGAACAATAATTTATCTGGAATTGCATATTTTCTCCCAAAATAGGTTGTCTCCTTAGATTTCTGGGACTTTTATGAATGAATTTCAGAGGTCATTCATAATATGAGTACTCTGAAAGTAGTTATTCATAATATGAATATTTTATTTAACATTTCTGTAGATTTAGAAGTGAAACAGATCCTGAATTTCAAATATCTCTCAAATTTACCTCATTAGTTAAATTAGCTAAGTTTCCAGTTTCAATATGCTAAGGACACTTTTTCCCTAATGTAGAGATAACTTGTATTATCTCTTCATAATCAAAGCCATGATCATTCTCATGTCCACGTCTTTCTAAAGGAATAAGAAAAACCAAAACCAAGAAAGATTTTCAAAATTTCAGAAAACTGTGCGGAACATTCATGCTTATATCTTCTCTAACAAAAAACACTAACTACAAGGAAGGCAACAGTTCATTTTACCTCATTTTCTGAAATGCCTGGAAATCTATGCTGAAATGACTTAAATGGTTTAAAATCTAAAAAGTTGTTGATAAAGGTCACAATGATAAGGAATAAAATGGTGCTAAAATGCTTAATTACTTAATATATATTTAAGAGGTGTCAATTTTATATAAGCAATAAAATATCTTCCCTTGGGTGGCTTTTCTGACCATTAATCTTTTTATTGTGTAACAAGTAATACTTTGATATAATTAAGACAGTTTTTTAGCTACCAATTCAGTGGACAGACTCTTCATTTGCTTCTCTGTTGAAACTGTTGTCTCAAGAAATCCAGCATTACTTTCTAAAAAGCAGTCTACCTCTGAGAACCTGTGTGCTGTGGTTTGTCACCCAACTTCCAAGGTTACCAGAATATACAAACACTAAGCCAGCCTTCCAGTTAAGCTTGCACCTGTGCAAGAAGTCCCTTCCACATCTCCAGTCAAAATAAAGTCTAGAAAATTGTTCAGTACCCAATTACTGTAGTGACTGAATTACCAAAATAAATAAATACACTTTAAGCTGGTCTATTTCCATCACAGGATTTCAAGGCTACTCTCCCAACGCGACAGGCAAGTTTTAACTTGTGCCTGGCCAAAGGAAAAACGTTTGCCAAATAATGTTCCTGCTGCCATCCCCGCTGGCTTTTCGTTTTTCCAAATCGCTCTCTAGTCGTTGTCTTTTCACTTTATAAACTCCACTGAGAATTGTGCCCACCACAGCCCCACCCCACTCCCAATCCCCAGTGCAGGTTCAGATTGTGGTATTTGGTAGAGTTCTTGAACTCCACCTAGCCAGCTCCGGAAGCGCACTGCAAAACGCACCCCGGATGCTTTCCCAAATCTATTCCCTCACTCTCACATTTCAGAAAATCGCTTTATTTATTCACTCTGAGAAAGTGGGCTCAACCCCCGCTTTTGCGCTGGAGAAGGAAACACAATCATTCTCTCTCTCTCTCTTCCCCTCCTTCCCCAACTCCTTCCCTCCCTCTACCCTCACCCCTTCCTAATCTCCAACCCTAAGAGCACTCAGACACCCAAACTTTCTAATTCCTTCCGCCCTCCCCTGTCCCAAACACTGGGCAATCAGACTGGAGATAACCGACGCGGGGAAATCTGGGTTTCCACTGTCAAGGAGTCCCCTTTCCCCACAGCCGCTCTTACGCCCCCGCCCCCTCGAGGGGCTCTGGGGGCACCTTCATCGCTTCTCCCCTGCCCTCTAGAAAACCACCCGTAACTGGAGGCTACCGCGTGGCAGCTGTACCAACAGCAGGTAATCCAGGCGGTGCGGGGCGACGCCTTGTGATGGCATCCTGCCCTCGGCAGGGACACCACTGAGGGCCACATGAAATGACCCCCAGCAGTCCTGCGAAAGCAAAGGGATGGAGGAGGGTCTATGCACCCTGCCCTGTGCCCCAGTCTCTCCCACCCTGTCCTCTGAAACAGAGGAGCCCCTAGCATCCGGGAGCGGGCTGGGTCGAGAAGGCAAGATCAATAAAGTTCAGCAAGTAAGACAGCTGGAAGCTGGGTGCTACTGAGTTCTAGAAAGGGGGAGTAGAGACGGAAATATCCGAAGGGGCGAAATGTAAATCGTGTCTACTGCAAAAGGGAGTCGTGCAGGGAGGGCCGCTCTCTATAAGGAGTTAACCAGCTCTTGGCCAGGACACCCCTGCCGGGCCTCCAGCGGGGCTCAAACCCGCTGCGGGTCAGCAGGGGGCGAGGGGTGCGGGTAAACGCCTGGGCTGCGAACTTACGGAAGAAAATGTACTCGGTGTAGCTGCTCCAGATCTTGTCGTCGCGGTACTGGTTGACGAAGGCTGCGGTGCCCGAGGAGTTACACGCCACCATGTGGAAGCCGGCCTCGGACAGGCGATCAAAGGCCTGCTCCAAGTAGGTGAACTTGAGGTAGAAGCGGGACGTATACTTCTCCGGCTGCCGGTCGGGGTCGCGGCTCTCGTTGAGCGTGTCCCCGAAGACCTCCTTGGCCAGGGCGATGCGCCCGCACACCATGATGCGCGCCACACGCCGGAACTTGGCGTCGGCCTGGTTGTCGCGCACGGTGGTGTAGGAGCCCCGGTAGCCCAGCGTGAGGAAGCCCGAGCGTTTGTCCGGCACACCGCTGCCGCCGCCACCACCTTGCGCTCCCGGGCCCGAGGGCACGGCGGCCGCCGCCCCGCGCAACAGCAACGCGTCGCTGCTACCCTGCGAGACGTTGTCCTCCAGGTCGCTCTGGCAGCCCTCGTCGTTGAGCGAGTTCTGCTTGATGACCTTGGGCGACAGCAGCTTGACCAAGTCGGTGAGCTGGAAATACTCGGCCTCGCGCAGGAGCCGCTCCTTCTCGGGGAAGTGCTCCGGCAGCGCAAGCTGCTTGTCCCGCAGATAATCCAGCACGTACCTGAAAAGGAAGCCGTCCCGGTCGATGAAGAAGCGCGCCCGGCTGTCCCTGGGCAGCTCGCCTCGGCGCCGGGCGCCGCCACGGGGACTAGAGGGCGAGAACATGCTGGCCAAAGTGCTGTCCGGGACGCTGAGCAGCGTCGAGTGCTTGGTCACATAGACCTGGCCGCCCACATTCAGCTCCACTACTTCTGGGAAGGGCGAGGGTGCGCAGGGCCCCGGGGCGGCGGCTGCCGAGGCGCCGGGCGAGCTGGACGAGGAGACCATCTCGCTAATGGGCAGGATGGTGCTGCCGCCGTTGCCCGTGTCCTTCAGAGCCATAGTCCCCCCGCCGCCGGCCCAGTGACCCGAGAGAGCTACACTTTCTCCTTCCCGGAGCCCGCGCCCCAGCACTCCGGGTGCTCTCTGCTCCCTCGGGCGAGGCGGCGCGTTCCTCCGGCCGGGGCAGCGCCGCTCAAGGCTCGGGGCAGCTGCGGGGTCGGCGGCGCCTAAGCTCCATCGGAGGAGAGACGCGCGGGAGAGGAGCTCCGCCGGTGCGGCGGCGGCAGTGGAGAGGCAAGTAGGAGCGGCTGCTCCTTTGGGGCGAAGGCGGGGAAGTGTGAGAGAGACTTGCGAGAAGCTCTAGGACTGCTGCTCGGCTCTCCGTGGGGAGGGTGGGAGGAGGGGCCGAAGCAAAGAAAACTCGCCTCCCCCCCCCCCCCCCCCGCCAGCTTGCTAGCGCGCCGCAAGGCCGGAGCGCCGACGGTGGCGCTAACTGCTCCTGGTAGCCCGGGAGGAGGCACTGACGTCAAGCCCCGGACTGGGACCCGAGCCTCTGCTGTCATTTAAAGAGATAGGCTCCCGCCGCGGCTCCCGGGCTCCGACGCTAGGGGGCGGGACCGAGGGTCGAGCCTGCGAGAGGTGCCGCTGGGCGGCCCTCTGGGAGAGGCAGGCAGGGAGCGCGTAAAGCAAACGCGAGAAAAAAAAAGCGCTCTCCTTCGTTCATTTCACTCCCTCCTTGGGTCCATGCCCACCCCTTTTCCTCCCTCCTTTCCTTCTCTTCCTTTCTTCCTTGCCTCCGTCCCCAGTAAAAACTAGTTTTATACACTCTCATTAAAGTAAGGAGTGGAGGAGCGGAGAGAATAGGTTTTGATTATAGCAAAGATGTCAGGCTCCTAATTTGGCTTGCGAGCAGTGATTGCAAAAAGATTACGTGAGGATGGGAAGATGAATCTCTTGAAGTGGCTTTATGATACAGTTTAAGTGAAGGGCTAAATGCGCGCACCTGTCTTAGAATCAAATTTTACGACTGCATGCACTGAATATTATTGAAAAATTTTTAAAACTCTGAAATCTGATTTCAGTTCACAATAATAAAGGCGTGTAACGACTGTTTCCTTCCGACGTTTTTACAATATTTAGTTTTATAGTAGATGCCTAATAAATGTTTATAGAGGGAGAGACAGAGCCCGAGAGGAAACTTACTCCATTTGTTCATTCTTTCTAATCCTGATCAGTCTCTTCATTAATCTCTCCATTTCCCTTTCAACTCCATCATGCAAGAAAAGTGGCTGATATTTTTATTAGTCCTAACCCTAAGAGTAAGGTCACAAATAAAAATTATATGAATTTAAGCTCACTTTAATTTCCATGTGTACAAAGTACAGGTACAGTCTGCAAAATGGGCATTACTTGTGATAAAGAGTGAAAATAGGGGCCGGGCGCGGTGGCTCAAGCCTGTAATCCCAGCACTTTGGGAGGCCGAGACGGGTGGATCACGAGGTCAGGAGATGGAGACCATCCTGGCTAACACGGTGAAACCCCATCTCTACTAAAAAATACAAAAAATTAGCCGGGCGAGATGGCGGGCGCCTGTAGTCCCAGCTACTCGGGAGGCTGAGGCAGGAGAATGGCGTAAACCCGGGAGGCGGAGCTTGCAGTGGGCCGAGATCGCGCCACTGCACTCCAGCCTGGGCGACAGAGCGAGACTCCGTCTCAAAAAAAAAAAAAAAAAAAAGTGAAAATAGGAATGCAAATGAGAAATCTTTCTTCTACCCTGGGTCATACTTTTGTATTCAGAAACATAAAGAATCATTGATTTATGAAGTACGAAAGAGAAAAGGGTGTATTGTGGCACAAAGTAGTGTGCTTCAATTATCATAACAATATTACAGATGAACTTTATCCATTAGCAGTCGATATACAGATTTTAATATTTTTTAAGAAGTTAAATGCCTACTAACAACTCCTTTTCTTCAGACTACCCAAAAAACTATCGAATTTAAGATACGGTTGTAAATTAATACATTATTTTTGAAGCATTACAAATTATGTTTAAATCATTGATCCTTATAAGCTACATCCATAGAGGATGTCATACCAATTTTGAAGTTGCATTACATGAAGCAGAGAGAGCCTAACGGACCAATGAAAGAACACAATATATTTGCCAAAGGACTGAGACTTAAAACGGGGTTTTGGTATGCATTGTCATGCAATCCGTTTACTCAAAACTATTGTGTCCTGCCAAATTTATAAACTGATTGATCAAATTAACTAATTTAATTGATTTTGGCCTTCATTTAAAAGTTAAAACCAAGTATTAAAATAATAGAAAAAATACACTATTTTCTGCCTCATTAGAAGAATAAGAAAGTATTCGGGATTTAAAGTAATCATTCCTGGATAAATGAATTAATAGATGCTTTATAACCTTCATAGATGAATAAATAATAATGCCTCAAACCACTACTAATGAAGCCCATTTATCATAAGGTAAATGTCCCTAATGATAAGTATAGTGCAGACTGTAGAATTGTAATGAAGTGGATATGTAATAAATATGCATATGAATATGAAGTCGCTAATATTATCAGGTTGAAATCCACCTTTACTTTTGAATTAAATAAATAATGTCTATAAGATAAAATGGTCGAAAATTTATACTCTAAATGAATCATCTCAAAATTCACAATGAATTATATTGTTTGATATATTCATTTTTTAAATGATTCCTTCAACATTGATTAAACATTTTTTCTTAATTTCTTCCCTCTTCATACTCCTATTACTCTCCTCTGTCTCCCAGTTATACCCTTCAACCAAACTCAGACTGAACAAATCACAGATCTACAATATTTCTATCTTTCCTCTTCCTTCTGCTAGGAATGCCCTTCCTCTTCCACCAGATCCGTAACCCATTCTCCCTGCTTACGAATTTCCTCCAGCTCTTAGTTTAAATATCACTTTCTCTGGAAATCTTTACATTCACTTACCCAACCTAGTGAAGCGTCCTCCTAAGATGTTCCCATAAGATCCCATGTTTACACATGGGCAAAGTTTATCACACTGATTTGTAACTGTGTTCCACCAGATTGTAAAAATGGCATGCGACCGTATGCACTATTATATCCCCATGGAGGTAGACTATAGAGGTAGCCCATAAAGAGGTAGCCAATTTATATTGGTTGAAAGCTCACTGAATAGAACTGTATTAATATCATAAATAGATGACAATGTATCACCTATGTGTTGGGTACTAGACTAAATAATGAGATTGCAGAATTGAGTTAGACCCTGTTCTTCACAATTAAAATCAGGTAAAGTGAGAACCAGAATCTAATCAAAATAAACTCAGAACTGAAAGAGAAGAGAAAGCAAGAAAGAGGCACAATTGAAGCAATCCATTTGGTGAACTGAGCAATCAACACCAAATACCGTAATCAGAACCATTTTGCTCTAAGCCACAGACATCATTAATGTTCCTTAGACCAATTTGATCACACATATGGGTCCTTTAAGATCTTCTGTTGCTACGCAGAGACAAGGCAGCAAGCTTCTCTGAATAGGAATTACACTAGAACAGTTCCCATACCCGTCACATTTTTAAATAACACGGTCAAACCTGACTGTCTCTAAAGCACAGCAAACAAACCAAAAAGGATATATTGAGTCCAGATTTTAACACATAAATAATTTAAAATTTACAATAACAAACTAAATATTTCTTCACTAGGCAGAGAGTTACTTAAAGGCAGAAAACGTATCTTCTTCTAAAGGAGAAAGAACACAAAAGAAAACGAGATTTAAAATCAAATAGAACTAAGTTAAAATCTAACATTGTCTCTTACTAGCTTTTCAACAAGTTACTCTGAACCTCAGTTTCTTCATGGGCACAGTGGAAATAACAAAGACCTCAGCTCATCACATCAATGATGGTTTGTAACAAGACCACCTTGTTTGATGGAGTTCACTATATTTATAATGTCTGTTTCACAGTGTGGTTCTCAGGAATGGCAATAGAGTTACATCTTGACTAGATAGATCCAAGATCCAGAAGCCGGTAACTGATTTTAGTAGCTCTACCTACCTTCCAGTTGTCTCACCCCTAAGCCCTGTGGTTACACAGCCCGGTCATTATGAACAGCCCCATACTATCATGTCCTTCCCTGTCTGTATCTATTGTTGTCTCCCTCATTGCATGTTATCATCTTAGACACTGATATAATTTCATTGATTTCGTTTACCTTGGTCCTGTTTTTTGTTGTTGTTGTTTTTTTTTTTTTTCTTTTAACTTTGTTCAGTCTTTTGACCGTGGTCTAATTACCCCTTTTAGCTTGCTTCTATCCAAGGCCAACTGTGCTAATTTTCAGGAAACCATCTGGTATCTGTTAATCTAGCTCAGGACATTTGAAAGTTTTACCAAAAATAATGATAATAGTAATAAACACAAACAAACAAAAAACCCTCAAGTATCTCATGTAATTCTAAGCAAAAAGCCTGACATTCTTTCCAGTATCAGAGTCTTTGCAATTTTTAGAGCGGGGCTATCTAATACAAATATAGAAACCATATATCTCATTTTTAATTTCTCACAGCCACATTAAAAAATAAATGTGAAATTACTTTAATAATGTAGTTTATTTAGTCTAATATGTCCAAAATCTCATTTCAAAATGTATTAATGACATAATTTACATTTTGTTCCACATAAAGTATTGAAAATATGGTATGTATTTAGCTCTTCTGACACATCTAAACAGTTATAACATAACTTGGACTAGCTATATCTCATATGCTTAATAGTCACATGTGCCTACTGGCTTCTAAACTGAACAGTATAGCTCTAGAGCATTTGGGACTTTAAAGCATGTCTGTGTTTTGAGGATTAGGTAAGAAAATACAACTTTTAAAAGTTTTTAATTACAGGATTGTAATGAGAGGAGGCTAGATTCAATACCTGAGAAGTCATTTAACACATGGAATGGGGACCATAAAACATCACTCTGGCCAAAAAAAAAAAAAAAAAGAGAGAGAGAGGAGAAAATATAATGTAATCACTAAAGAACTTAGATGTTCCTTACACAACCGTCACACCCCCATAATGTTTACAGCATGCATCACTCTTGTGAAAAGCAGGCCAGGTCAGGGTTTATTTTGTGGGTATATAGACTTTAGCAAGTTTAGAAATAAAGAGCTTGCTATCAGAGCAAACAAAGCAGAGTTAGCCTTTGTAGGAATAAGAATGAAGATGGGAAAGATCTACAAATTCAGCAATTGCTGCTGAATCTAGGGAAAGTTGGAAAGCAGAGTATGCATTGCCCCCAAACCTCACATGTTAGTTGTAAGAGTGTCAATGGTACTATAAAATGGAAAACTTTTGCAAATCAGGTATTTAGGAAACTCAGAGTATCTATGCTTAATGAACACATTAAATAACATATTCCAGCAACTTTAATATCTTAATATAATTCAATATGAGTTCTGATTCTATATTTGAAATTGTACAGAAATACTACTAAAGTTTAGGGTAACACCTGGTTAAACTCTGTAAAATTAGATACCCAATGAATTTCGTGAAAGCTTGTCCAGATTATGATCCAGTATAGCTAAGCATATAATTTAATACCTGGCACATAAATAGTGATCAACAAGTACTTGCCAAAATTATTTGCAAACTATTTTCGTATTAACTAATATGATATATAAGTCAGGTTTTCAGAAGTAGCTATTTAATTTAATATGCTATGGGTGGGGGGAATGTTTATGTTGGGAAGGTGGTTAGCAATAGATGGTCCAGTCTCTCATTGTGCATAACTGGTTGCCTCCTTAAAATATAGGTTAGCTCCCCAAAGCCTGGGGGGAAAGGGCAACATAATTCTCCATAACCTTAGAACATTCTGGAAAAGAATTTTCATTAGGCTGGACAATGGGAATGATATTGTGACTCTATGTCTCTTCAAATAGCATAAACCAGGAGCCTAAAACTGGTGATGATATATGTATAATACAAATTTTATAAAATTTGTACTGCTATTTTAAAAATTTTCACTGACTGGAAGAAGACTTTAACATACACAGTACATTTAAAATATTAATAATTTCTGACAGCAAATCGGTTTCCCTTAGAAATTACTTGCAAATTGTAAACTTTCATTTATTATTTTGGCCAGCAACTATTAACTGATGAGTTTGGCTCCATGATACAAATTGTAATCATAGCTAAAATTCAATCGTTTCGTACACTTTTTAGCTTTTTGTCCTACTGTGTCAGTAAACTTTCCACTGCTATAACAGAATATATGGGGCTAGGTAATTTATAATCAATAAAAATTGTTTTCTTTCAGTTCTGGAGGCTGGGAATCCAAGATCAAGGTTCTAGCATTAGGCAAGGGTCTTTTTACTGCTTCACTGCATGCCAGAATGCCAGAAGGCAGACGGAAGAGAGAGGGGTGAGGAGGGGGAGGGGGAGAGAGAGAGAGGCATGCTCATGCCGGAAAGTTATTTATTAGGGCATTAAACCCACCCATGACTGTGGATCCCTCATGGCCTAATCACCTATTAAAGATCCCACTGCTTAATACTATTACAATGGCAATTAAATTTCAGCATGAGTTTTGGACGGCACAAACATGCAAATCATAACACCTATCTACTAGGTTTGTCAAGAGGATTATTTAGATAGTGACTATAGGGCATTTTATGCTCCTTAACTGAAGTTACTATGGAAATAAAATAGTGTTATGATATTATAATTATATTAATTTTTTATTACTTTGTTTCTATCATGCTTATCTCTAATGGGAGCACTGGGTGAATTCAATAAAAGAAATTAGTCCTTCAATTTAAGATTTGCAGTTAGTAAAATGTTTGGAAAATATATTAAACCTAAAGAGAAGCAATCAAAAATTTAAAAGAAGTGTCCTTAAGTAATCTACTATTAAAAGTTATAAATGTAGAATGTGGAAGGGAATGCTGATAGTTTGATAAAACAAAATGTAGTTTATATTTATTAACAAGTCAAATAGCTTCTCTTATCATAGGAATTTTATAAAAGGATTGCTGAATATATGTCAAATAATTGAAGTCCTTGGTAGGAGTCAATTGTCTGAGGCTGGAACAGTACCTTCACCGAATTGGTATGTCAGGCTGAACCATATATAATAGCCACTTTCATAAAAAGCCTCAAAAAATGACAATTTTTTATGGTTTATCTGTATTTTTCATATGATTTTATATGACAAATTTCATGTGGTTGCTAATAGTTTTCATCAACAAATACAATTAATATAGTACCATATCACTGAATGCTTAAATATTTAGAAATGCATAATTTATAGCATGAGTTTTAAATATGCGCTTTAGTGTGCTGAATATTTATAATTTTTTCTTTAAAAAGTTCTATCACTTTACTCTTGGTTTTCTCAGCAAATAAATATAGCTTGTACAAAGAACTATTTTTTAAAATCTTTTGCTTGTATGTGTCCTGAATTATCACTATCTCTACATAGATGACAAATTCATTGAATACAAGTACTATTCTCCAGTTGTTTTATTTTCAGTTCAGTGCTCTGCAAATAGAAAGCCTAAAATGATGATGGGCAGATTGTTTATCTACACTGTAGCTAATTAGCATGAGACGACTCACAGGCATTAGTGGTACAATTTAATTTTGCTATGTACTGCTAAGTAGGAAAATATTGATATTTATATATCTGTAGGTTCTATTTTAAAAAGTGCATCAGTTGAATCAAACTTTAAAAATACGATTAAAGTACAATGCTTTAATCTAGGAGAGCACTCTAATGTAAGGTATAAATTCAGCTAATGAACACCTGATATAACACACAATGTTATTCAGGCTCAATAAACAGGTTTTTAAAAATCTAGCTTTTGAGTAAATTGTATGTTACAAAGTTTCATGCCAATGAGTGTTAGGGTGTGCTTTATTTTTCCCTATCATAACTCGAGTGAAACAGAGGTCTGAACAAGAGACAGAAACTGAATTTTAATCCCAGCCTTAACAATGATACAGATTTTCTTAGTGACCCAGAGCAAGTATCTTTTATGATCAGTTTACTAGTTTATTAAATGGACACTTCCTAATATCTTCTGAGAAATACTGTTCTGGTTATATATTGTTGCACAACAAAGCACCCCAAAACTTGGTGGCTTAAATAACAATAATTTTACCATTATCTTTGTGGTTCTGGGTTCAGCTGGCTGATTCTTGCTCAAGACCTCCCAAGTCTGAAATAAGACAGAGGCTGGGGATGGAATCATCTGTTGTCTGAGCTGTGAAGACTCAAACAATTAGGGCTAGAACAGTTGAGGCTCTTTGGACACTGGTTCTCTCTCTCTCTATGTGTGTGTGTGTGTGTGTATGTGTGTGTGTTTGTATGTGTGTGTGTGGTTTGTATGCATGGTCTTTCCACCATGGTTACTCAGGACTCCAAAACTGTACAACTCATGAAGAGAAAGCTAGGCAGAAGGGGTATCATATTTTATATCCTAACCCCCAAAATCCCAGAATGTCATTTCTATCATATTCTATTAATCAAGGCATCCACAGAACCTTCCCAGTTTTAAGAGGAAGAAACAAAATGCTGCTACTTGAAGGGAGAGGGAGAAATTCTAGTAGAGTATATGGCACCAAAAATATCATTGTGGCCATTGTTGGAAAGTACAATCTGCTGCAAAAGCTGCGAGAATCAAACACCATTATACCTCCTATAATATTTACATGGGGAAAATTCTGTGACTAGAGCCATAGCATTTTGCTGTGGCACACATTCTGTAGGTTTAGCATACCTAATCGTGATGTATGGGACACATTACACAAAGAGGTACACACACATGCACAAGCAGCTAATTCAAGAGTATGGCTATCTGAAATCTTAAGCCAATACTCAAAGACTTGAAAGGACAGTCAGGTGTTTCCTTCATTGTAGGGAGACCCCCTGAACTATTGCTACGGAATAAAAGATGAAATGCTCCTGATTACTGTAAATACAAAATTGCATGCAGTAATTTTGTGTAAAGACAATGCCAGGTTGGATTGCCAGGATGAGCACGTGATGTGCTTCCCCCTGCAGAGAGCCTATGAACGGAAGTGCAGTCAGGGAGGTTTCACATCACCAAGATTCCTATCCCAGAAAAGCAGATGTTCATAGCTCTGGGAATAGAACGCGACCCTTGCGGAAAGTCTATAAATGGACGCATGGGGGGCACCTGTCCATATGGATAAGATAGGGCTATAAACAGCCTCATCTTGCCACAGCTCTTCTAGGCCTCTTTAGGGTTAAGGCATACTCCCTTCTGAGAATTTCTGGTCTAACTGGTTGTCTAGCTTCACGTCCTGTTTCTATGGATTGTTTGTAACCAGCTTTTGCCGCAACTGTTACTGCTGATGAATATCTTGCTAATCATAGGTTATGGAAAGACCGTGTTTCTGTTTTAAGGCTCTGTTAGAAATTACTGATGCACACACTATATTGTAAATCCTTATTTCTGTATACTGTACTTCTGCATACAGATGTTATGTTAAAGAATTACTTCATCCCCATGTGACCATCTCACCTCATAATCAAATGACCCTAAATCCCTCACTAACCTACCCTTGCCCTCACTAAACTTAATAATAAATGTTGGTATATCCAGTGCATTGGCGGCACCATGGGACCAGAAGGCAGTGACCCCCCTGGACCCAGCTTTCACTATCTTGTGTGTGTCTACTATTTCTCGACCTGCTGATCCACCTGGGAACAAAGAGAGAGCCCCTTTGCATTGCGGGTTGCTGACCAGATCCTGCAATACTTCATTTTGAATAAGAATTTCCATTTTTTTCATCATGATCATTTATTCTGCTCTAATAAATTGCTTTAGCCAATTTGCCTTTACTCTAGTTAATACAGAACTACCATCTACTTCATTTTTTATCACCCCTTGCAACATCTGCAAGCCTTAATTCTCCTTCAGTGAATCATTTCTTTTCTTCTTTAGATATTGACCTGGTAAACACAAATATGTCTGTGAACACTTAAAAATTTACTTGTTACCCAGTTTTTCAGCAATGTTCTCTACTCTGATCATCATATGATGCATATAGTTCCACTGCATAAATTTTTATCTCTGCTTTCCAAAGTTCATTCTTCTCCCTGCAGAAGTATTGGCTTTTTGTCTAGGAGTACTCATTATGCTCATTTAAAAAAGTATTACCCATGTTACTCTCATTTACTCCATATTACTCATTTATTTATTCAAATATTGGAAAATTGACCAATATTATACAAATTGGATAATATTGGATAATTGACCATTCATGAAACCAGAAATTTTGAAATTTTCTGACTAATCTTGGGGAAATTCATCAAATAAAAGGAAACAATCAGTTACTTCAATGCAAATATCAAAAAAGATGGCATTTATCTTTTACTTATGTACACAGTTTTGATTAATTTTGAAGCAGCTTCACAATTTCGGTTCATACCAATTCCATTTCAATAAAATTCAAGTATTTATTGAAAATAAATGACAGCCACGTATTGCTTACCAATGGGGATACATTTTGAGAAATGTCATTAGTTGATTTTGTCATGTGGGAACATCATAGAGTATACTTACACAAACCTAGATGGTATAGCCTGCTACACACCTAGAATATATGGTAGGGCATATTGCTCCTCGGCTACAAACCTGTACAGCATATTAGTGTATTGAATACTGCAGGCAACTGTAACACAATGCTATTTGTGTATCTAAATCTACTAAAACTCAGAAAAGGTACAATAAAAATATGGTATCAAAGACTAAAAATGGTACACTGGTATAGGGTACTTACCATGAATGGTGCTTCCAGAAGTGAAGTCACTCTGGATAAATCAGTGAGTGACTGGTGAGTGAATGTGAAGGCTAGGACATTATTGCATTACTGCATGCTTTTATGTGACTGGCAGCACAGTAACTTTGTTTACACCAGCATCGCCACAAACACAGGAGTAATGCATTGCACTACAATATTACAATGGCTACATCATCTTCAGCTCCATTATAATCTTGTGGGACTACAGTCATATATGCAGCCCATCAATGACCGAAATGTCATTATCTGGAACATGACTGTATGTACTCTACTAAGTACACTGTGGGTCATGAAAGTGGATAGGACATATACCCTGTCATTAAAAATGTACAGCATGGGAAAGGAGAACTGGACAAGTCCACAAATAACTAGAGATTGAATTACAGAGAGGAATAAGGTAAATGTTACAACAGAGGAATACAGAAAGTGATATGAGGGTATGTGGAAAGAGAGAGAGCACTTCTGGTTGAAGGACTAAAAAACACGAAAATAACTGGGTAGTGGGTATAACAGATAGACTCTAAAAGATAGATGTAACATTGATAGACTTGGATGACAGTTTCAAAATGAAAATATAGCATGAGCAAAACAAGGCCTCGTAATAATACTGTCTAACTCATCTATCTATCCACTTATCTATCAACGTATCCATCTATGTATTCATCTATCAAACCATGCCTTTATTTCAGAAAAATGGCTTATAGAACAATGTAAATAGTTTAAAATCAGGGCAGAGAAAATATAATATACAAAACTGAGATAAGTAAGAAATGTAGAACACAATTACACATTTCATAGTGTACTAGGTTATTAAATTTGACCCAAATTGGACTTGTGTGACATATGAGCTTCCTAGAGGAAAGAAAATGTGGCCGGTCAGATGATTCAAATTACCAAAAAGAAAAAAGAAATTACCAACCCACTTGGGAAAGAAAATTGATTTGTTAAATGTTTCAATATGTAAGACAGATTGAATATAAAATAATGATCAATATCTCAAATGATATATTTAAGGTACTTGTACTAGCAGATTAAGGGTACCAGAAAATTTACTTATCCTAAGAGCTGAAAACCAAACATTAATCTACAACTTTTAATAAAAGCAGTTCTATAAAGGATGTTGGTAATATTATCCTTTATTTGCAAACCAGGAAACAGAGAGTTATGGATATTGAGTCAGTTACCCAAAATCACACAATTAATAACTATTAAAGTTTGTATTTGTATTTGTATCCAGGTTTGCATTACTTTGATATGAGGATAGAAGTTTATGTGTGAAGGATAGAGTTGAGTTGGCAGAGAGAATTTGGTTGGGGGAAGAATAATTGAGAACGTACTGTCAGGGTTGAAATAAAATATTGGAGGCAGGAAAACTAAGGATGCCTACAGGTTGAGATGAAAACAGACTGTAGAAATAGTGAGAAAGTTAAAGAAAGGCTCTTTAATGGAGAAAAGCCTAAAGAAAGAAGAGATCAAGAGAGCTGATGAGGGGTTTAGCCTTGGCAGAGAGGCAGAACTAGTCTTCTTTGAACATATTGTGAATAAAAGAAATGATATCACCTAAAGAGCTCGAGAAATGGCCCACCTTGCTTTCCAGAAGGTTTCATATTGAAGAACCTAGAGTGTGTTTAGATTTTTAGGCCAAACTCTTTCAGGGAAAATATTTTTTGATGCACTTAGGACCCTAAAGGAATCAGCATTTGAGAGCAAAAGCATGGAATGAGATCAAGTAACTATTTTTCTAACTTCATTCCATTTCTTGCCTGTATGAAATCAGTCATGTTTAGAAATGTGTATCCTAGTCTAGGCATTAGAATAACTAGATGTCCGCATTAGCTGTGGACATTCCATCAGCCTAAGGTTTGCATGGTTTTTGGAAATGTCAGCCCGACTTCTGGATGTTTCACACTGGACTGCTTACTTATTCTGTGGGAGCCTCAATATCACCATATAAAAATGATGTTTTAATATTTATATACTCAAATTTTATTAAAAATTAAAAACCCCCAGATTGTGCCCAGCACACACTAAGCAATCAATAACTGTGAGTTATTTCCTTCCTTTACCTTAAATCCTCACACAGCACATATCAAGATCTGACAGCTGAAAAAGGATCCTTAATAGAAGATCAGTAAAGGCCTCCTACTCTGGCATGTATTCATTATTTCATTTCCAATCCTTTCAATAAATATTTATGTGATGTTTTCTAAGTGACAGGCACCCAGCTCACCTTCAAAATGATGCAGAACCTCAGATTTTAGCAGCATTCTCCCAGCAGTACTTTTATCTTGAAACTTGAGTCTATTCCCTGGTCCTGTTTTTTTGGATGGTTTGTCACTTTTCTTGTACTGTATCTTAGTACAAATCTTGCTCCCCTTACACTAAGATGTTGGTTTCTGCTTCCTGCCTCACATCCATTTCCTGGCTCTATATCCTGTCTTTATTATTTATTTATTTATCTATTTATTTATTTATTTATTTTGGAGACAGAGCCTCACTCTGTCACCAGACTAGAGTACAGTGGCTCAATCTCAGCTAACTGCAACCTCTGCCTCCTGGGTTCAAGTGATTCTGCTGCCTCAGCTTCCCAAGTAGATGGGACTACAGGGACGCACCACAATGACCAGCTAATTTTTGTATTTTTAGTAGAGATGGTGTTGGCCAGGATGGTCTCAATCTCTTGACCTCTTGATCCACCTGCTTCAGCTTCCCAAAGTGCTGGGATTACAGGCATGAACCACCATGCCCAGCTTATCCTGTCTTTAGATAATAATTTGTTCTGATGCCTGATGCAGCCTGGCCAGGATTAATGAGACAACATATCAAATGTGCTTTTTAACACCTTAAAGAAAAGAATATGAAGAAGAGCAAAATGTAAATTGTTTATTTTATCAATAAAATAAAAAAGGAATATTCAAAATATATATTCTGAATTAATATCTCCTATTCGTTCCTTCCATCCTAGAATTTCTCTTATTTAATCTTCTTTCTCAAAGGGCACCATAAGGATTGTATTAGAGTCTAGGTAGGAAATGGATGGCACAGACTCCTGTTGTGTAATCGCCAAGACTTAGTGTGTATAGAGCTTAAGAAAAGAAAGACACAAAGGAAGCACTTTTACTAGTAAGAGCAGAAAGCCATTGCTATGTCTAAGTCTGAAGAGTAAGGGGAAGAAGTGGTCGCTGGAACCTCAGAGATAAAGCTGTACAAAGAAAGCTGTTTGAAGAGGCTGTGGGCTTTGGTAAAGAGGCATTGACCTAGAGCAACCTAGCAGAAAGGAAGCAAGGGAAAAATAAACACTCCAATCTTATTCTTCTCCTATTTTATTTTTTGTCAGTTATCATCACTTCATTAAATGCAACCAAAAGCCACACAGAGAGCGGGGAGCTCATTTTTTATTTCATATGGGTCAGCATTCTGAGAACACAAAGAAGACTGTAGAAGGATGAAGAGTGGACTGGGAAGGGCAAACAGGAGATATCCAGAGCAGACAAATAATACAAGGTGACAATGCCATGACAGCAATATAAACAAATGCCAAGGGAACCAGCCAAGAAAGAGAATTCTGGACAGATTTTGATGGCATGCAAGGCCAAGATGAAAGACAAGTGGAGGATTTGGGCCAAAAAATAATATTCCTAGCTGGGGGTTTATTCAGAAAAAGTACTTGGTATTTTTAGAGGAATTTGAGTAAATTGATACAACTGGAATACAGAGGGAGCGAAGGGAAATAAGGCCAAAGATAGGCTGTAATCCGAATTAAGTCGTGGGGATTTATCACAGCATTTTAGAAAAAAGAGTGATATAATCATCCTACTGGTTTAAAAGAAAAAAGATAAAGGGGAGGAATTAGTTACAACTAGATGGACAGTGATACCATTTATATATCTTCATATACTCAGTGGCAACAATGATTGTATTTTATCCCTGCATAGCATGTGCCAGGCACTCTTATAAGCACTTTGGATATAATAAGCCATTTAATCCTCACAACAATCCTCTAAGTATTCTTGTAATATCCACTCAGAATTAAACTGATGCACAGTAAATTAGATGACTTGACAAAGTTCACACAGCTAGCAAATGATGCAGTCAGTCAAGGGATCAGACACGTGGGGCACAGTCCAGGAACATTTCATCCCTGGAGCTTCCAATTGCCCTCTCCAAGTAGAGTCAGTCACAGTATCAACATTCCCAGCATCAGGGTATGGCAATATACACAGAGTATTGGCAAATAGGGAAGCTCCTCTGACACTCAGCATCCAGAGTTTTATTGGAACTTAGTCATATACACATGGTTGGCTGCCCAAGTGACTGATCTCAGACTCCAGCCCCTCTCAAGTTTCAGCTGATCCCGTATGATTCGAAGCCCCATTATGAATGATATTATTATACTGTCTGTGATATAGTTTGGCTCTGCATCCCCACTCAAATCTGATCTCGAACTGTAATCCCCACATGTGAAGGGAGGGACATGATGGGAGGTGACTGGATCATGGGAACGGTTCCCGCATGCTGTTCTTGTGATAGGGAGTTCTTACAAGATCTGATGGTTGAAAAGTGGCAGTTTCCTCTGGCTCTCTGTCTCTCCTGCTGCCGTGTAAGACATGCCTTGCTTCCCATTTGCCTTCTGCCATGATTTTAAGTTTCCCAAGGCTTCCCCAGCCATGCAGAACTGTAAGTCAATTACACTTCTTTTATTTACAAATTACCTGGTCTCAGGTAGTATCTTTATAGCCATATGAAAGTGGACTAATACAGTCTCCTATAGCCCAGGACTTCCAGGTAAACAAAAACACTCTTACAGGCAGGACATTACAAGGGCTGAGATAACCTCCCAAGAGCCGAGTAAGATAACATCCCAAGAGCTGAACACAAAGGCCAAACTTCTCTTTGGGCAAGATTAAATTCCTTACTACACACAGGTGAAATTAATAATACATTTTATTTAGTTCAATATATCCAAAAAATTTTCATTTCAACATATGATCAATATAAAACATTATTAACATAGCTTACTTTTTTTTTCATACTAAGTCTGTGAAATGCTATGGATATTTTACCTTTACAGCACATCTCAACTTGGACTAGCCACATTTAAACTGCTTTGTAACGGCATAAGGCTAGTTGGTAGTCTACCAATGAATGCAGCTCCATCCTTTCCTTATTCTTGCTGAATCTAACAAAGGTTTATATATTTATCCCATGGGCATAATTATCAGTGTTTTCTAATATATTTATTTATTATTTTAAGTAATAATAATAATTACTACTAGGTAATTTCTTATCACATTTAAAACTAATGTTTAAAATAAAATATGATTTTCAAAACCAAAACAAAGCAACATCAACAAATAATTTTTTTACCCTCCCATTTGCAGTCTAAGTTTCTATTCCTTATCTATACAGTCTTTGCTCCTTTGGTGTACTTTCATTACTTTTAGATTGAATTTCACCCTATTCTTAAAGTGACAATTTAAATGTTTAATGATCTTCCTCTTGTCACTTATAATTCAATTTTCTATTTTCAGTTAGCCTGATTTTTGTGTAGGATATAATGTCTCCTCTCTTCTGATAGCATCTTAGGCAATGCAGTGCAATTTGGACAGACTTCAGGGAATCTCCCAGTTATTATTTTTATGTGTGTGCAAATCCTCCCCTTACTAAAAGGGATGTATGACATAATTTATTTTTATCTTAATCTGAAGATATTTCAAGAAGCTTTTGAAAACCTTAAAAATATCTAGACCCTACCTAAGTTACCACAAAAACTGACCTGGAAGCTCTATTATCTATTACAGAAAATATTTTTCCAGCATTCTCCAATTACAGTTCAGCACCTCAAAATGTACATTTAAACTACATTTAAAAAACACAATATGGAATAATATGTGTTATTTAGAATGGCTTTGTATATGAACATAATAAAAAGCATGTTAAAAGGCACTTCTGATAGTAGCTATTGAAATGCCAAGCTGTAAAGGTCGGAGTCTGCCTATGAGTGCCTTAACACGCCTTCTTAGCCTCTTCTCTTCATCTGTGGCATGACTTCCTGTGGTGGTGGAGCACATTGTGGGCTGAGACGCACCTTAATCATTTTAGATTCATCCTTTCTTTATTAAAGTTATACAATATTATAGTCTCATATTTTCCCCTTGTCTTCTCCCTTCAATGATCTTAGAATCATACTGTTTCTACCCTACATAATGGGTACCTCTCCATCACAGAAACCATTTCATGTAAAGTTGATGCTGTACCATTTTTTTGTTGTTACTTTAGTGCCCTTTCTGTCTGTAATCATTTTTATGCTTTTTACTGAGCGTATCTGAGATAGGTTCTTCCTACCTAAACATGGAGGAGAGAGATTTTAATTAATTAATTAATTAATTTTGGTCTAGATATTAGCCCCCTTTGCCTAGAAAATTAGTGCTTTTTTTAAATAAGGAAGGGCTGCATTTCCGAGTGAGTGAGTGTGTGTGTGTGTGTGTGTGTGTGTGTGTGTGTGTGTGTGTGAATTGATATCGCAGCAATATATCAAAACCTTTTAAAGTTCTTTCTATGTTCTTAACTGTTGACATATCTGTTAAGCAACAGATATGCTGTTTCTTTAGTTAGAAATTTTAAGTTCTTTGTCTTCATGAGATAAAAATGTTATGTGTTTCTGTCTTTGACCCTTGTTCTTGTAACATTTATGAATTATCAATGCTGCTTGATATAGCTGGAATTCTTTTCTCCTGCTAATACACTGAGTTACTTTTTCTTCCTTAAATGTTACCTTAAGGTTTTCCTTTCCCTTTAAGGCCATAAGTAATTATTCCTTTAAACAATTATGTGATTTACTGAATTAGAATATAACTTCAAAATAAACTGTAAATAAAATTTAACTGTAAATTAGTAATCTATCAACAGATTTGACCACCAACCAAATCAGTATCTTGACCACATATATGTGAAACAGAGCTAGGTGAATTTATCACTGATGCATCTCTAGTTACAAATATCCCTGGACAATTAATGGCAACTATAAGCAACTATATGCCCAAATTGGAAAATCTAGAAGAAATGAACAAATTTCTAGACACATATAACCTACCTAGATTGAACCATAAAGAAATCCAAAACCTGAAGAGACCAATAAAAAGTAACACGATCAAAGCCATAATAAAAATTCTCCCAGTAAACAAAATCCTGGGACCCAAAGCCTTCACTGCTGAATTCTACCATTTAAAGAACAACTAATACCAATCCTACTCAAACTATTTTGGAAAATAGAAGAGATGAGAATACATCCAAACTTATTCTATAAAGCCAGTATTACCCTAATATCAAAACTAGACACAGACACATTGAAGAAAGAAAACTACAGGCCAATATTTCTGATGACTGTTGATTCATAAGTCTTCAACAAAGTACTGGCAAACCAAATTCAGTGATACATTAAAAAGGTCATTCATCATGACCAAGTGAGATTTATACCTGAGATGCAAGGATGGTTCAACACATGCAAATCAATCAATGTCATACATCATATCAACAGAATGAAGGATAAAAACCATAAGATCATTTCAATTGATGCTGAAAAAGCATTTGATAAAATTCAACATTTCTTCTTGTTAAAAACCCTCAAAAAACTGTGTATAAAGGAACTTACCTCGACATAATAAAAGTCATAAATTACATACACATAGCTAGTATCATGCTGAATGGGAAAAAATGAAAGCCTTTACTTTAAGATCTGTAACATAACAAGGATGCTCACTTTCACCACTGTTATCCAACATAGTACTGGAGGCCCTAGCTAGAATAATCAGACAACAGAAAAAAATAAAAGGCATCCAAATTGGAAAGGAAGAAGTCAAATAATCCCTGTTTGCTTGTATATTATCCTTGATGATATGATCTTATATTTGAAAAAAGCCTGGGCCGGGTGCAGTGGCTCATGCCTGTAATCCCAGCACTTTGGGAGACTGAGGTGGGCGGATCAGGTGGATCACGAGGTCAGGAGATTGAGACCATCCTGGCTAACACGGTGAAACCCCGTCTCTACTAAAAATACAAAAAATTAGCCGAGCTTGGTGGCAGGCACTTGTAGTCTCAGCTACTCAGGAGGCTGAGGCAGGAGAATGGCGTGAACCCAGGAAGCGGAGCTTGCAGTGACCCGAGATCATGCCACTGCACTCCAGCCTGGGCGACAGAGTGAGACTCTGTCTCAAAAAATAAAATAAAATAAAATACAAAATAAATAAAAATTTAAAAAATGAAAAAGCCTGAAGACTACACCAAAAAACTTTTAGAATTGATAAATTCAGTAAAATGGCAGGATGCAAAATCAACATATAAAATTTAGTAGTGTTTCTATATGTCAACAGGGATCAACCTGAAAAAGAAATAAAAAGGTAATACCATTTACAATGGCCACAAATAAAATTAAATAACTAGAAATTAACTTAACCAAAGAAGTGAAAATTTTTCTATAATGAAAACTATACAACATGGATGAAAGAAATTGAAGACACCAAACAAATGGAAATACACTCCATGTTCATGGATTAAAAGAATTAATACTGTTAAAATTTCTATACTACCCAAAGCAATATACAGATTCAATGTAATCTCTATCAAAGTATCAATGACATTTTTCACAGAAATAGAAAAAACTATGCTAAAATGTATATGGGACCCCAAAAGACCCAAAATAGCCAAATCCATCCTAAGCCAAAGGAACACAAATGGAGGAATCACATTACCTGACTTCAAATTATACTACAAAGCTGTAGTAAGCAAAATGGCATGGTACTGTCATAAAAACAAACATATAGAGCAATAGAACAAAATAGAGAACCAAGAAACAAATCTATGCACCTACAGTGAACTCAAGAACAAAGGTGCCAAAAACATACACTGGGGAAAAGATAGCCTTTTCAATAAATGTTGCAGCAAAATTGGACATCCATATACAGGATAATGAAACTTAATCCCTATCTCTGGCATTATACAAAAATAAAATCAAAATGGATTAAAGACTTAAATCTAAGACCTCAAACTATGAAACCACACCAAGAAACCCTGGTGAAACTCTCCAGGATATTGGCCTGGGCAAAGATTTCTTCAGTAATATCCCACAAGCATAGACAACCAAAGCGAAACTGAACAAATGAGATCACATAAAGTTGAAAAGCTTCCGCAAAGCAAAGGAAACAATAAACAAAGTGAAGAGATAACCCACTTTATCAGAGAGAATATTTGCAAACTGCTAATCTGACAAAGTATTAATAACTAGAATATATAAGGAGCTAAAACAAACTCTGTAGGAAAAAAATAATAACCCAATTTAAAAATAAGCAAAAGGTTTGAATAGACATTTCTCAAAAGAGGGCGTACAGATGGCAACTACATATATGAAAAGGTGCTCAACATCACGGATCATCAGAGAAATGCGAAACAAAATTACGACGAGATATCATCTCACCCTAGTTCAAATGGCTTATATCCAAAAGACAGGCAATAAAAAATGGTAGAGAAGATGTGGAGAAAAGGGAATCCTTATTCACTGTTGGTGGAAATGTAAATTAGTACAACCACTATGGAGAACAGTTTGGAGGTTCTGTAAAAAACTAAAAATAGAGCTGCCATGTGATCCAGCAATTCCACTCCTGGGTATATACCCCAAAGAAAGAAAATCAGTATATCAAAGAGGTATCTGTACTCCCATGTTTTTTGCAGCACTGTTCACAATAGCCAAGATTTAGAAGCAACCCAAGCATCCATCAATAGATGAAGATAAAGAAAATATGATACTTATACGCAATATTATCTGACCATAAAAAACAATGAGATTCAGTCATTTGAAACCACATGGATGTAGCTGGAGGTTATTATGTTAAATGAAACAAGCCAGGCACAGAAAGACAAACATCACATATCCTCATTTATCTGTAGGATCTAAAAATCAAAACAATTTAACCTATGGAGATAGAGTGTAGAAGAATGGTTACCAGAGGCTGGGAAGGGTAGTGGGAAAGCTGGGGGAGGTGAGAATGGTTAATGGGTACAGAAACCATTAGAAAGAATAAGACTTAGTATTTGATAGCACAACAGGGTGAGTATAGTCAAAAATAATTTAATTGACCATTTTAAAATAAGTAAAAGGGTATAATTGAATTGCTTATAGCACAAAGGCTAAGTGCTTTTTTCCCTTGAGGGGATGGTTACCCCATTTTGCATGATATGATTGTTATGCACTACATGCCTGTATACAAACATTACATGTACCTCATATATACACTTCCTATGTACCCACAAAAACTAAAATATAAAAACATTTTTGACCAACAAATATCCATGAACACTTACAGAAATGTGAATTAGAAAGCTGTATCTTTCTGGAAAATACACCTAATATTATGATGTATTTAAATAACCAAAAAGTGAATAAATAAAAAGGGTCATTTAGTAACTAGAAGGTATAGACAAACTAAAAATTTAATCAAATAAACAAATTTAAAAACCAGAAATTCTGTGTTGATGGTTATGGCAGTAACATTGCTTTTGAGTCTCTCTGAATCCATCCATAAAAATAGATGTAATAAGTAGGATAGTAAAATGAAACAACCACACAACCATTTGCCCAAAAAAGTTTAAAAAGAAAGGAATTTAAGTTGCACAGATAAAATGTAAGAAAGACATCTAGTTCAACTTGAATTTTTTAGCTTAAATGTGCCCCAAATATTATGAGACATACTTATATTAAATATGTAATTATATACTTATATTGTTCACCTAAAATTAAAATTCAACTAAGAATCCTGAATTTCTATTTGTTAAATCTAGCAACAAATCCTATAGCAGTACAACTTGTGTAGTATCAACATTTTTGTTAGGGGCAGTAAAAAGACATTTCACAGACGTAAGGAAGAAAAACCCAGAGTCCCAACAGTTGCTTTCTGGAAAGAGCAGCAAGCCACAGAACAACTGAAACTGGGCAGATTTTCTACAGTCTCCATGTTGATGTGAGTTCAGAGTCCTGCGGTGAGCTCTAAAAGAGCTGGGGGTAGGCTGGGCCTACTAACCCACTGTAGACCTATGCAGGATGAAGGAGAACCCTCTTGGAATACAATCAAAATTAGCAGAACAGGAGCAATAGATACAAATAAAAAGGAAGAGCCAGAACATTAGGAAGAGACAGAAGCGAGGATATCTCTAGGCCTTATTAACGCTTCACAAAGACGAGAGGGATCACTAATGCTTGGAAGGTAGAAAAGTTATCCTATTCATTTCTCCTTTTTAAATGTCTATTATTTGAGGACTGTTAGAATAAGCAATAATATATCCACACAATGGATTATGATGTGGCTGTACAAAAGAACAAAAAAATCTCCCTATTAACTGTGGGAAGATCTCCAGGATATACTGTTGCATGGAAAAAGTATGTATGTATACTAGAAAACCAAATTAATAAATATATTCTGTCTTCAAATAAAATTTAGAAGTTACACTATAAGTAGATTATATAAATTACAGAATAAAAACCGATGCCGGGGAAACATTTTTTTGCTTGATTTTTGACTCTATCTTATTCTAGTAATTAAATAGAGCCAGTACATTCAAGTAGAACTCTTTAGTTCTATAAGTTTTGCATATAAAAAAGCAGCTGCATAGTAATGATAAATTAATAATGGCTTTGAATCTAAGAATAATGTTGAATTTGACAAGGTTCACAGAGAAGTGAGATGAAAAGGGAGCATAAGTTCAAATTTCAGCAGTATCTACAATTTTTTTCAGTTATTCTTAACAGACAAGAATACTATATATAATGCCAAATGATATTTTGAAAGGCAAACAAGTATTAAAAACTGAATGGACTATACAATAATGGACTTTCTCTCAGGATTTTAAATTGGTGGTTTCAGTCTATGAGAAGTAAATTTTAAAATAAAAAGCCAGCAACAATAAGGAACAACATGAAAATAGTATGCTGGTAAGGTGTGTTTCACAAATGCTGTTATATGTCACATTGATTTTCGTACTGATGTGATAAAAGTCTTTAGAAAACTCCTATTTGGTTTAGATATACATTCTTATATTCCTCAATCAAGCCTATTGTAGTACTTTCAAGGTTCAAGAATATTTGTTAAATTATTAAATGAATAATGATAATTATTGATGTAAACATTACCATATTAAATCTGACTTCACACAATAAATGGTTTTATTTATACCTTACAACTTTGTTGATAACGGTTATATTTGGTTGGCTGGGGCATTTTGATTGAGGTGTTGTTGCTGTATTTAATTTTTATTTATTTTGTTTATTTATTATTTTTTTTTTGGAGACGGAGTCTCGCCCTGTCGTCCAGGCTGGAAGGCAGCTGTGATCTCCACTCTCCCCTCATACCAACTTCCGCCTCCCGGGTTCAAGCGATTCTCCTGCCTCAGCGTCCGGAGTAGCTGGGACTACAGGCACAGGCCGTCACGCCTGGCTAATTTTTTGTATTTTAGTGGAGAGGGGGTTTCACCGTGTTGCCCAGGCTAGTCTGGGACTCCTGAGCTCAGGCAATCCGACCGCCATGGTCTCCCAAAGTGCTGGGATTACAGGCGTGAGCCACCACGCCCTGCCTTGTTGCTGGATTTTAACTCTCAACAACTGAGTTATCTTACTTCTCAGTTTATAGCAAGACATCAACAGATTGTGCTCTGCACATTTAAAATGCATTACTATTTACTTGTCTCTCCTCTTTACCTTCCATCCCAGTTCACCTCATCCCTTACATGCCACAATTTGTATTTAATACATGGCCTTTAGATTAATTTCTATACATTTACTTACCTCTGTATATGTATTTTTAACATTATATAAATGACATTATGCTGTAAATCATGTACTATTTATTTTTCCCATTTAATATTCTTATTTACATCTATTGTTTGTTCCTATATGTAAATCTAGGGTTTTTCTTCTGATTACTCTTCTGTGATATGCACAGCTACATTGTTATTTACCTGTTCTTGTATGATAAATATATATGTTACCTCTATTTTTTTTTTTTTTTTACTCTTTAACCATCAACATAAACATCTTCATAAATATCTCTGTGCACCTGAAGGTGTGTCTCTGGGTATATACGTCCCAGAGTGAATAGGTACTTATGCAATTTTACTAAAATGCTGCCAATTTACTGTCTAAAATAGCTTCACTAACTTACACTGTCAAAAATAGTGTACAAGATCTCCAATTTCTACCTCATTTAGTAGCCACTGATTTATCCAATGTTCTCACTTTTGCTAATTATATGATTATAAAGTACCATCTACATGTTTTTGTTTACATTTTTATTTTGAGTTAATGTGAGAATATTGCCAATATTAACTACTTAGAATTTCCTTTTATAACTTGTTTATTTAAAATCTTTACCCATTATTTTATATTGAGATTCTTTTGTAATCTAAATTATTAGACATTTTCCAGTTAAGGATGATGCAAATAGTCCAAAGACTAAGGAATTACTCAAAAAATAATTTAGGTATGTCAGCGGCGCACAAGAACCATCCTAGAGAGCTTTCAATAGCCCAGAGTACAAAATAAATATTGACGAGTACATACTGATTTAAATAAATGATTGAAACATAGATGAATGGGGGAAATAGGCAAGTCTGTCCAAAAGAATTCCAAATTATTTATGCAATTACCGCCCCATTGAGGAGGTGGAGTATAATACCTCTCCACCCTTACGTTTGGACTGCTCATAGTTGACTTTCTTCCAAGTACAGGGTGGAAAAGTATTACAGTGGATACATATGATAAATACCATATCATTAGGTAATTTAGGTTAGAATCAAGAGTTATAATTTACCAAGTGATATGTACCTTTGATATGATGTGATGAAAATGGCACTTTGTTCCTGTGGTCTTACCCTTTAAAATCCCTAACCGCATCTAATCACAAGAAAAACATCAGCCAAGTCTATACTGAGGGATATTCTACAAAACAACTGGTGAGTACTCCCCAAAATGGATCAGGTCATCAAAAAGAAGGAAAGTCTGACAAACTCTCACAGTTTCCAAGATCCCACGGAGACGTTGCTATGGTCTGAATGTGTACCTCCAAAATTTACATATTGAAACTTAATCACCAATGTGATAGTACTAAGAGGTGGGGCCTTAACAAGGTGATTAAGTCACGAGAGAGCTGCCCTTATGAATGAGATTAGCACCTTTATAAAAGAGGTGCTAGGGAACTGTTTATCATTTCCACCACATGAAGTTGAAACAAGAAGTGCCATCTTGGAAGCAGAGAGCATCCATCTCTCACGAGACACTGAATCTGCTGGCACCTTGACCTTAAACTTCCTAGCTTCAGGAACTGTGAGAAAATAAATTTTCCTTTTTATAAATCACCCAATCTCAAGTATTTTGTTATAGCAGCACAAAATGACTAAGATAGAAATGATAACTAAATGTAATGTACTATCCTGTATGGGATTCTGGAACAGAAAAAGGACATTAGACAAAAACTAAGGAAATTTGAGTCAAGTGTGGACTTCAGTTAATAGTAAATGTATCAGTATAGATAACATAGTTGTGACAAATGAACTTAAAAATGTAAGATGTTAATAATGGGGGGACTGGCTGCAGGGAATTTAGAAACTCTCTGTACTACTTTTGCAACTTTTTAGTCAATATAAAACTAATCTAAAAGTAAATGTTTATTTTTTTAATGCTGCTAATATTTTCTCCTAGCCTGTCAACTATCCATTAATTTTGTCCATTTTGACTTTACTGAACAGAATATTAGACATGATTGTCTTTGACAAGGGTGACAGTTGTGGAGGTGAAGTGAAGTAGGCAGGTTTGGAAAGTATTTTAGGGTGTGTTAGATGTAGAGAGCGAAGAGCAAAAGACATTTGGAATGAATTCTAAATGTTTTACTTTAGATATATAGTAATTACTTTCCAGAATCTTCATAATCTTTATTGTGATTGTAAATGGTATCCTATTTTCTATTTCAATTACTAAATGTTTATTACTATTGCAAATAAGTTCTATTGATTTTGCATATTGATCTTGTTGCAATGTCTTAATCATTCTAATAGTTTGTTGATTATATAGGGCTTTCTTTATAAATGATAATTAATTACAAATACTGAACATTTATCTTCTTTTTATTCATATACATAGAATTTATTTTGTATTTAATTAGACAACTCCCAGGACTATTTTAAACAGTAGAAGAATGTTAGAGTTTTTGCCTAATTTCTAATAGTAAAAGGAAACTTTCAAAATTTCTTCATTAATGATAGCATTTGATGTTGGCTTATGTTTGTTAATTTGTTTTACTTTATTTTGCCAATATGGATGGCTGGCAATAGGGGTGATGAAAGACAGCTTTTATATGATAAAGGAAATTTCCTTTATTCCTATTTTTTACGAACATTGAAAAATCTCAAACACTAAACATTATCATCAAAAGCTTTGTCTGCATATACTGAAATGATCACAAAAGGGAAGATAGCTGAATAGGAACAAGTCCTGTCTGCAGCTCCCAGCAAGATCAATGCAGAAGCCAGATGATTTCTGCATTTCCAACTGAGGTACCCAGTTCATCTCACTGGGACTGGTTAGACAGTGGGTGCAGCCCATGGAGGGCAAGCAGAAGCAGGTTGGAGTGTCGCCTCATCCGGGAAGCACAACAGGTTGAGGAACTCCCACAACTAACCAAGGGAAGCTGTGAGGGACTGTGCCCCGAGGAACGGTGCATTCCAACCCAGATACTATGCTTTTCGCATGGTCTTCACAGCCTGCAGACCAGGAGATTCTCTCCGTGCCTATGCCACCAGAGCCCTGGGTTTCAAGCACAAAACTGGGTGGCCATTTGGGCAGACACTGAGCTAGCTACAGGAGTTTTTTTTCCGTGCCCAGTGGCGCCTGGAATGACAGTGAGACAGAACCGTACACCTCCCTGGAGAGGGAGCTGAAGCCAGGGTGTCAAGTGGTCTAGCTCAGTGGATCCCACCCCCACAGAGCCCAGCAAGCTAAGATCCACTGGCTTGAAATTGTTGCTGCCAGAACAGCAGTCTGAAGTTGTCTTGGGATGCTGCAACTTGGTGGGGGGAGGGGCGTCCACCATTACTGAGGCTTGAGTAGGCAGTTTTCCCCTCACAGCATAAACAAAGCCTTCAGGAAGTTCGAACTGGGCGGAGCCCACCACAGCTTAGCAAAGGCACTGTAGCCAGACTGCCTCTCTAGATTTCCCCTCTCTGGGCAGGGCACCTCTGAAAGAAAGGCAGTAGTTCCAGTCAGGGGCTTAAAGATAAAACTCCTATCTCCCTGGGACAGAGCATCTGGGGGAAGGGGCGGCTGTGGGTGCAGCTTCAGCAGATTTAAATGTTTCTGCCTACTGGCTCTGAAGAGAGCAGCAGATCTCCCAGCACAACACTCAAACTCTGCTATGGGACAGACGCTTCCTCAAGTTGGTCCCTGACCCCCATGCCTCCTGACCAGGAGACACCTCCCAGCAGGTTTGACAGACATCTCATGCAGGAGAGCTCTGGCCGGCTTCTGGCAGGTGCCCCTTTGGGACAAAGTTTCTAGAGGAAGGAACAGGCAGCAATCTTTGCTGTTCTACAGCCTCAGCTGGTAATACCCAGGCAAACAGGGTCTGGAGTGGACCACCAGCAAACTCCAGCAGACCTGCAGCAGAGAAGCCTGACTGTTAGAAGGAAAACTAACAAACAGAAAGGAATAGTATCAACATCAGCAAAAAGGACATCCAACCAAAACCCCATCCGAAGTTCACCAACATCAAAGACTAAAGATAGATAAATCCACAAAAATGGGGAGAAGCCAGCACAAAATGGTGAAAATTGCAAAAACCAGAACACCTCTTCTTTTTCAAAGGATCACAACTTCTTGCCATCAAGGGAACAAAACTGGATGGAGAACGAGTTTGATGAATTGACAGAAGTAGGCTTCAGAAGGTGGGTAATAATGAACTCTTCCAAGCTAAAGGAGCATGTTCTAACCTCATGCAAGGAAGAGAAGAACTTTGAAAAAAGGTGAGAGGAATTGCTAACTAGAATAACCAATTTAGAAAAGAAGATAAATGAATTGATGGAGCTAAAAAGCACTGCACAAGAACTTCGTGAAGCATACAAAAGTATCAGTAGCTAAATTGATCAAGTGGAAGAAAGGATATCAGAGACTGAAGATCAACTTAATGAAAGAAAGCATGAGGACAAGATTATAGAAAAAGAATGAAAAGGAACAAACAAAGCCTCCAAGAAATATGGGACTAGGTGAAAAGACCAAACCTACTTTTGATTGGTGTACCTGAAAGTGAAAGGGAGAATGGAACCAAGTTAGAAAATACTCTTCAGGATATTATCCAGGAGAATTTTCCCAATCTAGCAAGACAGGCCAACATTCAAATTCAGAAAATGCAGAGAACACCACAAAGATACTCCTTGAGAAGAGCAACCCCAAGACACATAATTGTCAGATTCACCAAGATTGAAATGAAGGAAAAATGTTAAAGACAGCCAAAGAGAAAGGTCAGGTTACCCACAAAGGGAAGCCCATCAGACTAACAGTGGATCTCTCAGCAGAAACCCTACAAGCCAGAAGAGAGTAGGGGCCAATATTCGACATTCTTAAAGAGAAGGATTTTCAACCCAGAATTTCATATCAAGCCAAACCAAGCTTCATAAGTGAAGGATAAATAAAATCCTATACAGAAAAGCAAATGCAGAGAGATTTTGTCACAACCAGGCCTACTTTATGAGAGCTTGTGAAGGAAGCACTAAACATAGAAAGGAACAAACAGTACCAGCAAATGCAAAAGCATACCAAATTGTAAAGACCGTTGACACTATGAAGAAACTGCATGAACTAATGGGCAAAATAACCAACTAGCATCATAATGACAGGATCAAATTCACACATAACAATATTAACCTTAAATGTAAATGGGCTAAATGCCCCGTTGAAAAGACTTTAACTTAAAATTAAAAGACACCAACTGGCAAATTGGAGACTAGCAAATTGTCTTTAAATTAACAGACACAGATTGGCAAATTGAATAAAGAGTCAAGACTCATTGGTGTGCTGGATTCAGGAGACTCATCTTATGTGCAAAGACACAGATAGACTCAAATTAAAGGGATAGAGGAACATTTACCAAGCAAATGGGAAGAAGAAACAACAACAACAAAAACAAAAAACAAAAACAAAACAAACAAACAAAAAAAAAACAAAGCAGTGGTTGCAATCCTAGTCTCTGATAAAACAGACTTAAAACCAACAAAGATCAAAAGAGATAAAGAAGGCCATTGCATAATGGTAAAGGGATCATTTCAACAAGAAGAGCTAACTATCCTAAATATATATGCACCCAATACAGGAGCACCCAGATTCATAAGGCAAGTTCTTAGAGACCTACAAAGAGGCTTTGACTCCCACACAATAACAGTGGGAGACTTTAACACCCCACTGTCAATATTAGACAGAACAACGAGTCAGAAAATTAACAAAGATATTCAGGACTTGAACTCAGCTCTAGACCAAGTGGATCTAATAGACATCTACAGAACTCCCCACCCCTAATCAACAGAATGTACATTCATCTCAGCACCACATCACACTTACTCTAAAACCGACCACATAATTGGAAGTAAAACATTCCTCAGCAAAGGCAAAAGAACAGAAATCATAACTAACAGTCTCTCAGACCACAGTGCAATCAAATTAGAACTTAGGATTAATAAACTCACTCAAAACTACACAACTATATGGAAACTGAACAACCTGCTCCTGAATGACTACTGCGTAAATAAGGAAATTAAGGCAGAAATAAATAAGTTCTTTGAAACCAGTGAGAACAAAGACACAACGTCCAGAATCTCTGGGACACAGCTAAAGTCGTGTTAAGAGGGAAATTTATAGCACTAAATGGCCACAGGAGAAGGCAGGAAACATCTGAAATCGACATCCTAACATCACAATGAAAAGAACTAGAGAAGCAAGAGCAAATATATTCAACAGCTAGCAGAAGACAAGAAATAACTAAGATCAGAGCAAAACTGAAGGAGGTATAGACATGAAAAACCCTTCAAAAAAATCAATGAAACCAGGAGCTATTTTTTTGAAAAGATCAACAAAATAGATAGACAGATAGCCTGACTAATAAAGAAGAAAAGAGAGAAGAATCAAATAGATGCAATAAAAAATGATAAGGAAGATAACACCACTGATTCCACAGAAATACAAACTACCATCAGAGAATACTATAAACACCTCTATGCAAATAAACTAGAAGATATAGAAGAAATAAATAAATTCCTGGACACATACAACCTCCCAAGTCTAAACAAGGAACAAGTCGAATCCCTGACTAGACCAATAAGAAGTTCTGAAATTGAGGCAGTAATTAATAGCCTACCAACCAAAAAACGTCCGGGACCAGATGGATTCACAGCCGAATTCTACCAGAGGTACAAAGAAGAGCTGGTGCCATTCCTCCTGAAACTATTCCAAACAAAAGAAAAAGAGGGAATCCTCCCTAACTCTTTTTATGAGGCCAGTATCATCTTGATACCAAACCCTGACAGACAAAACAAAAAAAGAAAATTTCATGCCAATATCCCTGATGTACATCGATGCAAATATCCTCAATAAAATACCAAATCCAACAAACCAAATCCAGCAACACATCAAAAAGCTTATCCACCACAACAATTAAGTTGGCTACATCCCTGCGATACAAGCCTGGTTCAATGTATGCAAATCAATAAATGTAATCCATCACATAAGCAGAACCAATGACAAAAACCACATGATTATCTCAATAGATGCAGAAAAGGCCTTCAGTAAAATTCAACACCCCTTCATGCTAAAAACTCTCAATAAAATAGGTATTGATGGAACATATCTCAAAATAATAAGAGCTATTTATGACAAACCCACAGCCAATATCATACTGAATGGGCAAAAGCTGGAAGCATTCCCTTTGAAAACTGGCACAGACATGGATGCACTCTCTCACCACTCCGATTCAACATAGTAATGGAAGTTCTGGCCAAGGCAATCAGGCAAGAGAAGGAAATAAAGAGTATTCAAATAGAAAGAGGGGAAATCAAATTGTCTCTGTTTGCGGAGGAAATGATTGTGTATTTAGAAAACCCCATCGTCTCAGCCCAAAATTTCCTTAAGCTGATAAGCAACTTCAGCAAAGTGTCAGGCTACAAAATCATTGGGCAAAAATCACAAGCATTCCTATACATCAACAATAGACAAATAGAGAGCCAAATCATGAGGAAACTCTCATTCACAATTGCTATAAAGATAATAAAATACCTAGGAATACAACTTACAAGGATGTGAAGAACCGCTTCAAGGAGAACTACAAACCACTGCTCAAGGAAATAAGAGATGACATAAACAAATGGGAAAACATTTCATGCTCATGGACAGGAAGAACCAATATTATGAAAATGGCCATACTTCCCAAAGTAATTTATACATTCAGTGCTATCCCCATCAAACTATCATTGACTTTCTTCACAGAATTAGAAAAAACTATTTTAAATGTCATATGGAACAAAAAAGACCCTGCATTGCCAAGACAATCCTAAGCCAAAAGAACAAAGTTGGAGGCATCATGCTACCTGACTTCAAACTATACTACAAGCCTACAGTAACCAAAACAGCATGGTACTGGTACCAAAACAGAGATATAGACCAATGGAACAGAACAGAGCCCTCAGAAATAATACCACACATCTACAGCCATCTGATCTTTGACAAACCTGATGAAAACAAGAAATGGGGAAAGGATACTCTATTGAATAAATGGTGCTGGGAAAATTGACTAGCCATAAGTAGAAAGCTGAAACTGGATCCTTTCCTTACTCCTTATACGAAAATTAATTCAAGATGGATTAGAGACTTAAATGTTAGACCTAAAACCATAAAAACTCTAGAAGAAAACCTAGGTAATACCATTCAGGACATAGGCATGGGCAAGGACTTCATGTCTGAAACACCAAAAGCAACGGCAACAAAAGCCAAAATTGACAAATGGGATCTAATTAAACTAAAGAGCTTCTGCACAACAAAAGAAACTATCATCAGAGTGAATGGGCAACCTACAGAATGGGAGAAAATTTTTGTAATCTATTCATCTGGCAAAGGGCTAATATCCAGAATCTACAAAGAACTTAAACAAATTTACAAGAAAAAAACAACCCCATCAAAAAGTGAGTGAAGGATATAAACAGACACTTCTCAAAAGAAGACATTTATGCAGCCAACAAGCATGAAAAAAACTCATCATCACTGATCATTAGAGAAATGCAAATCAAAACCACAACGAGATACCATCTCATGCTAGTTAGAATGGCGATCATTAAAATGTCAGGAAACAACAGATGCTGGAGAGGATGTGGAGAAATACAGATGTTTTTATACTGTTGGTGGGAGTAGAAATTAGTTCAACCATTGTGGAAGACAGTGTGGCAATTCTTCAAGGATCTAGAACCAGAAATACCATTTGACCCAGCAATCTCATTACTGGGCATATACCCAAAGGATTATAAATCATTCTACTCTAAAGATATGTATGTTTATTGCAGCACTGTTCACAATAGCAAAGACTTGGAACCAACCCAGATGTCCATCAATGATAGTCTGGATAAAGAAAATGTAGCATATATACACCATGGAATACTATGCAGCCATAAAAGAATGCGTTCATGTTCTTTGCAGGGACATGGATGAAGCTGGAAACCCTCTTTCTCAGCAAACTAACACAAGAACAGAAAACCAGATACCACATGTTCTCACTCATAAGTGGGATTTGAACAGTGAAAACACATGGACACAGGGAGGGGAACATTATACACCAGAGACTGGGGGTAGGGGGCCAGGGTAGGGATAGCATTAGGAGAAATACTTAATGTAGGTGACAGGTTGATGGGTGCAGAAATCCACCATGGCACCTCTATGCCTATGGAACAAACCTGCACATTCTGCACATTTATCCCAGAACTTAAACTATAATACATTTTTTTAAAACAAAGAACACACACACAAAAGAAATGATCACATGATATTTCCCCTACAGTCCATTAGTGTGATAAATTTTGATACTACATTTTCTGATGTCGATTGTCCTTGCATTGCTTAGATAAATCCTCTTTCATTCATGAACTGTTTTTTAAAAATGTGCTACTAAATTTTGTTGGTAAATTAATATTTAGAAAATTTTAATCTATGCTTGAAAGAAATTGAGCATAGATTAAAATTTCATTTTCTTATGGTATTTTCACTAGTTTTGATACTGTGCTGGATTTTTTTTTAATTTTCCCTTTAAAATTTATTCTCTATTCTTCTCCTTCCTACTCTGTCATGAAAGGTACTGAATGGGTTCCCTCCACAGGTTCTTTTGCCCCTGGCTTTGGTAAAGTTTATTCAAAGATCTATTTTTTTTTTTTAATTTTTATTTTAGGTTCCAGGGTATGTGAGCAGGTTTGTAATATAGGTAAATAATGTGTTATGGGGATTTGTTGTACAGATTATTTCATCACCCAAGTAATAATCATAGTACCCCACAGGTAGTTTTTTAATCCTAAACCTCCTCTCACCCTCCACTCTCAAGTAGGCCCCAGTGTCTGTTCCTTTCTTTGTGACTATATGTACTTGATGTTTAGCTAGAACTTACAAGGGAGAACATGCAGTACTTGGCTTTCTGTTCCTCTGTTAGTTTGCTTAGGATAATGGCCTCCAGCTCCAACCATGTGGCTGCAAAGAACATCATCTCATTATTTTTTATGACTGTGTAGTATTCCATAGTTTATATATACCACATTTTCTTTATCCAGTCTACCATTGATGGGTATTTAGGTTGATTCCATATCTTTGCTATTCCAAATAGTGCTGTAATGAATATACACATCCATGTGTCTTTATAGTAGAATGATTTGTATTCCTCTGGGTATATACCTAATAATGAGATTGCTATGTTGAATGGTAATTCTGTTTTAAGTTCTTTCAGGTATTCCCAAACTGCTTTCCACAATGACTGAAATAACATTCTGAGTGTATAAGCATTCCCTTTTCTCCACAGCCTTACTAGCATCTATTATTTTTTGACTTTTTAATAGCCATTCTGATGGTTTGAGATGGCATCTATTTCTGTCATGAGATTTAAAAGCAGGAGTTGAGTGAAGTCTGAATCTTACTACCCCGGAATTCTCTTTCTGTTAGATTGTAGAATTTGATACATCCCTTTACCAAAAGTTTCAGCTCCACTCTGGATTTTTCCAATAATTTCCTCAAATTGCTCCTTTAGGCTGAAGAGTGGTATTAGTTGCTTATGTTGTAAGCCTGGATAAAAACTATTCCCTCTTGATTTTCTCAAAGCCAGCCAATACCATTGTAGAGTGTCCCTTCACTGAAATCTCCATAGTCCCCCAGTGTGGGCATGCCAACTGCTTCCTACTGGGAGCCTGACTGATACAGATATCAAAGTTACACTCACTTCAAAACGTGAGTTGTGTATCTTCTTTTCTTTTCTACTATAAGATATAAGTTGTGTACAATGGATACATATTTTTTGACAGTTTTGTAGAACTCACCCATAAAATTATAGTTTTAGGGCAAGGATTTAGTGGTAGAGAATAATGTGTACAAATTTTCTATGTTAATTTTAGAGTATTATACAAAATAGATATTGCAAAGATATCTATTTAATTAGTATTTCAGGTTATTGGCATTTAGCAGTTTATAATATTCTTTTGAATATCTTTTACACCTGTAGCTATATTCCCTTTTCTTTAATATTTTATTTATATGTTCTCTCTCTTCTAGTAATGTTGCAAAAAGTTGAGTTTTTCTTTTTTTCTTTCTTTTCTTTTCTTTTCTTTTCTTTTTTTTTTTTTTTT